>NW_028301596.1:32523214-32830357 GCF_987345545.1 Pholcus phalangioides | reverse complement strand
GTTTCGCAAGTATATTAAGTGGTAATGACGGCCTAAAAGCGTCAAGGGATCATTCAAGAACGGTTTCGGGAGGAGAAAAAACAGAAACGAGTAAATCTATAAATGCCAGTAAATATCGATTCTTTCGCGTAAAAATCATCATCGAAAGAATAATATTAATTTCATAATCCCAATTTTTCAATTTTTCCTCAAGCTTAATTCGGGACTTTGAATAACCCGCTGCTCATTTAAATATTTTACACTCACACACACACATAACCACTAAGAAAATTTTCTTAATAACAGTTTATCGTCAAATCTTCTAAATAAAAGAGTTTTTTTTATATACAAGTTAATAGAATAACAACCATTATCCGCTTCGTTTATTAAAACCAAAATGTGCAAAAGAGATTTTGATAAGAAGATGTTAGGGAAAATTAAGAAAAAAGAAGAGGGGTTTTAATAAAAGAGGATTTTCAAGCAGGTTTTATGTTGGGAATAAAATTTTTAGCATCAACAGAAGCATTAACAATTAATTACAGTTCGGTTATTAGGGATAATAATTTGTCGGAGGAATAACCGTGGTGAAAGAAAGATAAGCGAAAAATATATAAGAGCTAATGGATTTAGGATTCTTTTCTATAGTTTTTTTCCCATCTCCCTTACCTTTTTCGTTTGTTGTTCAATAACATTTCTGGTATGCCCAGGGCAATCTTCTCCCCCAACCCTCCACCGTTTCTCGAGGAAGAAGAAGAGGAAGAGCAGAATATTCTGAAGTGTAGTCAAGTGAAAACAGTCATCTTCAGGAGCAAAATGAAAGACTTGGCAAGAAGGGAATAAAAAAAAAAAATTCTATATAGAAGAGGTCGAAGGCAAGGAGAATGAGGAAGCTTTAGCTTCTTTTGGAGAGGTCTTAGAGCAACGAATTTTCGAGAAAGATCCAAAGTCTATATTGAGCGAACCAAAAGAGCGAACAAGAAGAGGGAGAAGAGGGGCGAGGGGGGGTCTTGGAAAAGATTTTGCGTCGTCGTGGCCGGTGGTGGAAGTTGACGGCGAATGGATATACGTAGATAGGAGAAAAAGGAAAGCTAGAGAGAGAGAGCATTTACTGCAAAGCCAGCTTCCAGTATGGAAGACCTTCCTGGTAGAGGCCACAGGAGAGCGAGGAACGTCGGTCGGTGGAGGTAAACGGAGGCTCAACATTTGAAGAAGAAGAGACTGATCCTGGAATGGCAAAGAGGAGGTCGGATGGGATCAAGGTGGATTTTACGGGTGTCTAGAGCCAGGAGTGAACGGGGCTTAGGATGAGATGCGATACGGGGGCAATGTAGAAAGAGCTGAAAGTCGAATCGAAATCCGGACAGGATTCAAGAAAAGAGAGATAGAGAGAGAGATCGTTTTTTCGCTTGACGAACCTCGCTTTTATATATATATAGAATGCGGCAGTAACCGTTTCGTGTGCATTGACTGAGACATCATCTTTCGTCGACAGTTCCAGTCGTAGGCTATGTAAGATAACCAAGTGTTAAATTTTTAACATGATTCCAACATCTGAAACCACCCCCCCCCCTCCCTCTCTCACGTGTTTCACAACATCATATCGCCGGATACGGGGTTGCTGGACTTCACTCTGGATCGGCAACCTCGGGAAATCTCCCCCCCCCCCGATAATCGCCCTGCTTTCCCGAGGGTTAGTTCCTCCTGGCCCTAGAGTACGTCGTTCGGTTTTGGAGACCCTATCTTCAGCACTAGAGCGTTAGCGGGCATGCAAGGTTTGAGCTACGAAGAGAGACTTGATTCGTCGAATATGTTTTCTTTGGAATAACGCAGGCGTCTTGGAGATGTGATTGAAGTACAGTCGGCCCCGCTTAGTTGGATATCAACAATTCCAGCATACAATATTCGATTAAGCGGGAAACAATTCAACTTTCATCTTACAACGTTAGTATAGTTTGTATATTGAAAACTGATGAAGGAACAATATTAATAAGGCTTCTCGATTAAATGAGGCATCAAAATGAAATGGAAATTATATTTAATTACAATAATCTCAATACCTAGAACATTTACTTTTTATTAGGAAAGTTAGCCCCCTCTATTGAATCAACAGAGAATAAAAATAAAATAATTAAATATAAAGTATTTTGAAGATAACTTGAATACTTGGAAACCAGTGAGGGGGGAGACCGTTGCTTTTTGTCACACGCATTATTCCTGATAGATGGTGCCCACTATCCATAATGGTACAGTTTGTTAATCTAGTTAAGGAGATTCTTCTTCCTTGTACATATTCAACTGCTTCGAGATTTTTCTGGATTTTAACTGCATTAGTAATTTTTCATTGTCTCGGTTTCTATTCCATTGCAATAGTATGCCTTTATAAATCGATTTTATCGAGTATGTATATTATAAAGCAATGTACAAGCTATTATTTTGCATAGTTGCAATCTTCCTTGTTAACAAAAAAGTCGTTGTTGGATTTAGTTGGGAAAAAAATTTAATATAATGTCTTTTTCGCTTCCTGGAAGGACTTGCCCCTTGGGACCACATAGTGTATATTCGTTATATGTGTATGTCTTTTTCTTTTGTATTCCTTTTCGTGTGTCATTGTCCAGTATTTGTGTAATGTTGTATGTGCGTGTATTTGTTTACAAGAAAAAAAAGTTTCTTAGCATGTGAATCTGGGGCTAGTTGTCTCATACGAACGGGATTAGTTGCTTCATGTGACAACTTACCACCTACGGGAATTACAGTGTGTTAGTTAGCCTTCATTTGGTTGATTTCTTTAAATATGTAGGCCTACGCATAATGAAGGAATAGTATTATAGTGAATAAATCAATTTTATTTCAATGTAGCGTGAGAAATTACAATTTTAGAGAACACTTTGAAATATGCTCTCAACGTCGATTCCAGGAGTGAGTCTGGGAGCACGGGGCCCACAAGCTCTATATATTTTAAGAGCCCCTTGAATTTATTTATTGAAAATGTTGCATACGTGTGTATTAATTAAAAATTCTCAATAATTTGGAGGCTCTTATTTAATTCTATGCGGTACGAGATCCATTGTTTCCCCCCCCCCCCCTCCCCTCCTCAACTTTCTGTTAAGATGCCACTGCGCACAAGTGGCAACGCCTGTCACAATAGCCTAAACTACTGTTCAAAAGCAGCCAAAACTAAAATCCAAACAAATTGCAGTTTAATTAAGTTATGAACGTTCATAATTTTTGAGTGTAAAACGGAAGAGAAGTGGGATACATAAAAATAAAATCTATATACACACCTAAGTACATACTCAATTATTTTAACGTCTTTTTTCATTTTGAGAGATGGGCAGATTGATACTAAAATACAGTTGAACAAGAAAATTAATGACCAGTTTTATAAAGCTCATTTATTTCTACTATTTTCAATGTTTTATAATGAGTGAATACCTAATTAATATTGTGTAACAATGTACTCCATGCAGGGGCGTAGCCAGAAATTTCATTCGGGGGGGGGGGGACCAAAGTGACAGAACAATGGATTTGGCTATCTTTTTCCCTTTTTTCGGTCATTTTCTCACATTTCGGGGGGGGGGGCAGACCCCCAAGTCCCCCCCCCCTCGCTACGCCCTTGACTCCATGGTCTGTGACAACTTGTCCCGCATATGGGGTTGGTTGTCACACTCGACGAGAAATTTTTAAAAAATTATATTCCATAGAAAGAGCGATTTTTTGTATTCTCAAAAAGCTCCAGTATAAGCCAATTTGTTCAAACTTGATTTAGAAATATCAAACATTTGGATTGGTTGAATTACATACCCGAAATTAATTGACATCTGAAAAGTGTGACAACTCTCCCCGGTCTCCTCTACCTACTCTCAAATATATTTATCTTAATCTAGTAACATATTTTCCATTAATTCCAAATGGTTCGGTCAATAAAAACATTGTGAGTATAATTGTGTATTAGCAGTTGACGTGCGAAACGTAAAATTTGATTAAGCGGGGGAAAAGTAATTGAAATTATCATATTAAGCGGGGAACTTTAACATTGTCTCTGTGGAAGAAATTTCGGTGCCGGTGAATTTTATCCGTTTATCCGTTATCCGATGAAGCGGGACCAACTGTATTTAAGATTTTCAAAGGAATCGATACGATGGATCATGAAATAATGTTAGGCCGTCATTCAAACGCTTCTACTCGGGGGACACCAGTTTCAGTTGGTTAGGGAGATACTTCCAGTATGTGTCGCAGGGAGTTTGGAGTTTTTTTTCTCCCAACAGAGGTTGTAAATGCATGGAATAGCTTACCTTCTGATGTCGTGAATTCTCCCACGATAGACACCTTCAAAAAGGAAATATGATAAGCTAGGGGAGAGTTTCTTATTTAATTTAATGCTGAAATTACCTGTTTGATTCGATTCCCCTTAATGTTTTGGATAATTCGAAGTTTGATTAAGATATGTCATTTGCGAAATGTTTCGTTTCCCTGAATTCCAGGCCAACTTTGGCTCATCTTTTGTTTTTCATTCCGTGATTTACTGACCTATTCCAAAATATAGCGTTAAAACATTAAAAAAATTACAATAAAGAAAATATGAATTATTTTTTTGTTGTGGCTGTGTATAGCAATTGAAACGTGATTTTTCCCGCAGATGGTGTGTCGGGTAATATGGAATATTATAAGTATTATCTGAGTTGGGCCAGAATATCTATTCAAGACGGAAAGTTTAGGGAGATAGAAGAGTAAAGAGGTCTATGCATATATATATATAGGAATAATGTGTGTTCTGTTCTCTGTCTGCCTACCTTGATTGTTTTGGGGCAGATTAGGAAGATTGCATTTGTGACTCTTGTAAATAGACTATGACACCCACCGTATCATCAACTACAAATACAAACGATGAAATTATCATTTTTCATTGTCATAGACTCATCAAATCTTGTTTTTGGCCGATCCGAATCAGTTTTCTTCATTTTGAATCCCTTATTCTATAATTATCCCACGAAAATGATTTTTTAAATGCCTTTTTTATTAGGTATAACATTTATTTTTAAATACGATTCACTTGTCAATGCTAAATTTTATGGAAATACAGGTTTCCCGTTTCTACCATGCTTCAAATTGGAATAATCGAAAAAATAAAATTGATATTCCACGTCACCCGAGTTCATCAATATGAAATCATCAATACTGTATTGATGAATCGAATTATTTGTGTGTGAATTTCGGAAAATTCGAACTGTTTTGCAGTCCCCTTGAACATCGGATTAACGAAGTTCGACCGTAGAATGCATCAAGTAACAGTTTCGTGTACATCGACTGAGACATCGTCGACAGTTCCAATCGTATACAAGATAACCAAGTGTTAGATTTGTAACATGGCTCCACACAACATCCGGAAACCCCCGTGTCAGAACGTCACCATCATCGAATACGCGGTTGCTGGATTTAACTCCGGATCGCCAACCTCGGGTAATCCCTCGCCTTGATCCGATGCTTCAATCTCCTTATCCGTCGCACGTTTAGTTTCAATGATGGGTGGAAAAGGGGGGTGGAGGGAAAAGGCAATTCTCCCTGACGCAGGTCGAGAGATTGCTGTTCGAGAGCAAAGTCCCGGCAATGAAATGAATGCGAGGTTATCGGATTAATCGAAAGTTTCGAAGGAACGACTGACCGTAATAGCATAAACGTCGCCCCCGTTCCTTCTCTCTCCACCTTTTCTACCATTCTATCTCTCTCTCATGATCCTTCCACGCTAACTTTCATAGTGTGATGGCAAAATACTCCACCAACCCCCCTCCCGTCACGTATATACGAGGGCTTTCGAATTGGAGCCTCCTTCAGCAATCGGGAGGGATTCAGCCCGTGTTCGATAATGGGTTGCGGAGCTTTCAATTTTCGATAATAGAGCCCAGCGCCAAAGCAGGCTAGACGACTCTAGTGTTCTGATTAACGATCCTGAACGTCTTTTCGCCTGTTCTATCACACACACACACGCACTCTTCTCAACACCATCTCTCTCTCTCTCACTCTCTATTTTCTGTATGTTTCCATCACGTACAAGCGGTAACCGCCGAACAGATAGTTCCAATGGAAACATAGAATGCGTGTATACATCGGATGCTAGCACCCATTGTCCAGCTCCACACAATCGACTTCGAAATGGTCCCCATTGACCAAAATAATGGCCTGACACCAGTCTTTCTCGTCTCGGTAACAATAGCGAAAGAGAGAGATTGAAGACCGATAAATCTGAAAATAGTGAGGATTTCGGAAGTTGCTTTTTAAAACCCTATCATCGAATAAATTCCCGTTTTTTATATATATATTTTCAATCAAATGCTGCTGCTGCTGAGAATCCGGATAAGTCCTTTTTCTTCGTTGTTGTCGTTGACGGAATTTTTTTTTTTTGAAACGTATTATCACTAGAGAAATGTATAGAAATGCCGGTTTATTGTTATTTGAGGCATTTATTTTAATTCGTTTGAAAAAAAACGAAGAAATAACGTGTTGATATAGTGACGCTTGCAATTTTATTGATTAAATTTTGCATTTTTAGGCTTGCTTCGGACATCTGAAATCGTATAATATAAAGCCAAATTCAGATGTCACTGACGTTAGTATTCAGTAAATGGTACACTGTAATTTACTTCAATTCGTTTTCTGCTATAGCGCTCTCAGACCCAAGCACTCATTTTTTGGAATTTTCAATATTTTTTTTTTTGCATTTTTGATAGTCAAAAAATGCATTAAAAACATAAAAATGTCAGCAAATCTTTGTTTTTAATTTTTTTTCTTCAAATTTTCATTTTTTTTAAAGAAATAATTCACTTCGTTCAAATATTTTCAGCGAAGATGATGCAGGGAATATATTCATATTGACATACAATTTTTTTTTCTTCAGAATTTTGTTGCTAAATTTTATGTAATAAATCAATTTCCTTGGAGGAACTTTCTCCTGGAAGCCATCTTAAAAAACTCCGAAAGTTCAACTTTAAGTGCTGCCCACTGATGAAAGCTCTCAAAGTTCATACTAACCATACTTCTAACTCTAAACTTACACAATCCTTTACGTCAAGGCTCAACTCACTGAGGTTAAAAGAAAAAATAAATATACAGTGAGGGAAAGTAACACACACATTTGTGGCACCAGGGTCTGAAAGGGATAGGCTACTATTCTATATACATTTTATATTATGCTATTTTCTACTATATATACTACTCTACGCTATAATTTCGGAAATTTTATGATGAATAAAAGGATCGTAGTCACAGAACTCCAACCCGAATAGCAGTGAATCAAGTGGTGTCAAAAGAGAGCAAAATTTCGTATAGTATTATCTTGGTATAACGTCTCATTTTTTAAACGTCACCCCGCTTATAACGTCAGTTTTCAAAGTCTGCCAGCGTGATTAGTTAATAAACTAGTTAAATTACCCTTCTTATGAAGTCATTTTTATTCGTGTCTCTAGAGGTGTCTTTATGCTGAGATTTGACTAAGAGGTTCGGTCTTGTAAGGCTGGACAACTATATTGGCAGACCGAGGCATGTAAAAATTTCGACCGGGCATGCATTTTTTTCAACTACATCCTCGATGCGGGCGTATGAAAAAATCCAAAAAAGTTTAAACTAATTATTTTTCATATATTATTATTTTTCATACAAGCGTGAAATTCTACAGAAATGCTTCCTTTGGCAGCCATGATACACGTGTAGTCAACGTATTTTCTTCTGTTTTTATGGTTCTAATATTTAACAGCCCGATGTGGTCATGGACCTTCATATATTACAACAGGGCCCATAGGCTGGAATCTTTGGCTCTCGAGGCTTTGTTGATAACTGCAGAGCAGCGATGTGAGAATGAAAGCCGTTTATTAAAGATTAGGCCTGCTACTAAACATTTGTGTTTTGGAAGGATAAATTATATTGCTTTGACCATGGATGAGTTCGAATTTGCTATCGGCTTTCCCCTCACCGATAATTTTTGTAAAGAAGACAAATGCGCATAAATATTGCTTGCAATAGAAAGTTTTGCGTTAGGACATCTGCTGCCATCTATTAAATAAAAGCAAAACTATTTGTTATAACCCTTAAAATAAAATAGATGTTGATTATAAACCAATGCGGCAATTGATGAACAACATGCAATGCAATATGAAACTATAAATTTTTTATTTTCATGCTGTATTCTGATGTAAATTTTATGCACCAAAATATCGGTTAAAATGTTTTTATATTTGGAGCAAAATCTTTCTTTCTAAATAGCACCAAAAAACGTAGTAACTAATCTGTCGGTGCATGAAATTTACACCGGTATTCCGCATAAAAAAAAACTATAGTTTCATAGAAAATGTGTGGTATTTTTCTGCTGCACACCGGTTTGAAATTAACAATTTTATTTCGAAAATTATAACAGGTAGTTTTGTTTTTATTCAATTGGTAGCAGCAGAGGCCATAGATTTACGGTGTTGGTCGCATTTTTAATAACATGGTATGATATGAAATATTTATACTTTTTTTTATACTTTCTATTTATAAATATAAATATTTATACTGTTTTTGAATATGCGGGGTGATTATAAAAAAACTATCCCGACATATGGGCCCCTAACTATCATACCATTCACAGAAACTGAATGAAATTTTGGCATAAGGTATTTTGAGGTATGCGCTCAAGAATGATATGGAAAACAACAGTGTCACTCTAACAGTTACGGTTACAGTGAGAAAGTTTCGAAAATATCAAATGGCAACACCAAGTTTTTTGTATTGGAATGCGATCTCCATACTGAAAAACACTAAATAGCGTTGGAATGGCACCTGTAGCACGAAAATCCCCGGAGCTAGGCAAGGAAAAAGTAAAAAGGACTTTGCCGTGCACCAGAGCATTAATGTTCGTTTCATTCGTCACACCGTTTCTTCGGCTGAGATCCCAGCAGCCTGATTTGTCCTCCACAAGGTCATGTGGAAAATTTGTGAAACACAATAAAATGCTTTATTTTATGCTGCTTCTATCTCTGTCCTTATTGGTTGTCCTCACTTTTAGCCTATCTACCGCCGGTGATTTTCATGCTACAGTTGCCGTTCGAACGCTATTTAGGGTTTTTCCACAATGGAGATCACATTCCAATACAAAAAACTTGGTGTTGCCATTTGATATTTTCGAAATTTTCTCACTGTAACCGTAACTGTTAGAGTGACACTGTTGTTTTCCATATCATTCTTGAGCGCATACCTCAAAATACCTTATGCCAAAATTTCATTCAGTTTCTGTGAATGGTATGATGGTTAGGGGCCCATATGTCGGGATAGTTTTTTTATAACCACCCTGTATTATATGTGAAAATATATTTTTTTAATTTGAAATATGAAATATTTACACAAAAGGTTAGGGGGTTTCCCCCACATAAATATTTTTTTTTCGTCAGTTCGCAATTTTTTGCGAAAGTTTTTACTTAATTTCAGTGATCTGCAATGAGAAAAATGTTGAAGAAAACTGAACCAAAAACCGTACAAGGCACGGGCTTTAATGGCAATAAGTAATGTTATCCAATGTTTTACAATTCATCACACTATTTTGCTCTCAGAAAGATTTTTGTTCAAGATGTCCCGGTTTTTCAGCCGCCACGTTGGGAAATTTGCCTGTTGTGGAATTTGTATTCATATTACATTTTATTAAATTTCATTATATTGATGCTATATTTTATTAAAACTGAACCGTTTCGTTTGCCACATAATTATATTAATATTTAAAGCCAAACTTATTTATTAATTTGTATGTTTCTTTTCAAACATTGTCATCTTTATAAATTTAATGAATTATAACAGTATTAATGAAAACCGTTTCACTCATACAGGGTGATCAGCGAATAAGCCCTTATTTCAAAATTAAATATCTCTCCAACAAAGATCAATAGAATTATGCGGTAAACGGTACGTTTATTAGCAAAACTGTAAGAATGTTGTACAGAAATTTCGAAAATTTAGTTTTTTTTTAAATTTTTTAAAATTAAAAAAAAACAAAACTGGAGATTTTGGGGTTCCGAAAATCCTCATTTGTGTGAAGAGAAACCACTGCATTCGCCTAAAGTTACTGCATGGGCTGCGGTATGCGCCATGTGTGCTGACAAATTGTTCCAAAATTGTAACGTAACGTTCAGTAGTAATCGTTTCTCGCACGAAGAAGGGGCCGATAATGCCTCTGCTTCCTCGATCGCCAGTATGGATCGTATGATCTCTTGGTGATTTTATTTGTTCTCCTACATGTATCATATGATGTATGAATAAATGAACGAATGAATATTTATTCATATTTTATAAGGATACGTCCCTATTTTTCAGTCGCATGATCTGGCCACTCTGTCCTAGGCCCGAGCCGGTCCAATTACCGTAAATCGGCTATGATTCTATGAGCGAGGTGAATTATAACTTGGTAACTTTTACAACGCCAAGAGCACGAAAAATTAATTCACTAATTAAATTCACTAATTACATAATTAGTGGCTTCACTAATTTTAGAATTTGTTTCCACGTCCCTTTAGAATTTTCGTATTTCTTTCAGTTTTGATTATTTAAAAAAATTTATATCACTCTTTCGATATATTTTTCATGCGAACAAATCAATTTGTTTTCTAAATTTTTTAAGTAAGTCCAATGGTAATATTTTTCGGGCATCTATTATTTCAAGGTGCATAGAATTTTTTGGAGATTTTTTGTGACCTTGTTACGTTAATTTCCGATATCGCTTGCAGAAAATGTTCTATCACAGCAAGAATCAACTGAATTATCTGTATGAATGAGATGAGCGCAATATTCACGTATACCAGATCATCAGCCCAAGTATAAATGCTCATTTATAAATGGAATTTGCTTGAAAAGTACCGTTCCCGATCCACGTTATATAAAGTGCATATTATTTTCAAAAGGCAGCTACCATGGTTTTAGTTGTTATTGCCTTGAGATAAGCAGGAAAAGCAGCGGAATATTTACCGAACGTAATGAAACCTCGGTGGAAAGTTTGCAATTAAACTATAAAATCTTGGCTAATATATTCTATTTCACTGAATAGAAAACAGATTCGACAGGTTATACAGATCAAAGACAAATCTAAATCAATACAGCAATGCATAGCCACAAAAGTCTCCAGGTCCAAGTTGTTTCCGAAATGTACTGACTCCCCGTTTCCACTTCATAAAGCGTGTATTGCAGGTGATGATGGCGGCATCTTGAAGCATTCTCTATAACCTCAATATAATTTCAACAAATATCTCGTGTTTAATAGCAGCAATACATTCTTTTGAGGGTTGCGCTTTCATTTCTCGTTCCTTCTTGTGCAGCTACTGTAAATGGAGACAGTATTTGCGGGATTGCCATATGTCAGCGTTTCTTAACCTATGGGTCCATGGACCAGAAATGGTCCGCGACGATAGCATAGATAGTCCGCAGGCAGACTTCATAATTCGATTCTAACTAAATGAAAAATTGTTCAATTGTTGTAATTGGTATATTACTAATATCCATATATACGTGGATTCAAATAAAAATTGTATCTCCTTCATACTTAGGTCCACCATACCTCATCAAGGAAAATGCGATCCTAAATACGGGATATTACTGATTGTAACCAAAAGATGTAATTTATGACAAATTTATTAATCACTGCAAAAATTGGTGAAGGGTGGAAAAATAAAGGGTGCTACAAATTGCAGTAAGTAGAATTTTTTTTGACGAACATTCGAATGAATAGATGACCATATTTCATTGAGAAAAATTATTGCGGAACTGGGAACTTTTCAAAATACAGTAAAATACGGGAAGTCACCAATTGTCATGAAAAATGTTGTCAATCGCTAATTGCAGCTAAAACAGCTGAAAAATTGAGGAAAAGAAACGTTGAACCTGACAAATACGCAAAATGAATATTTGTAGCCCTAACTATCATAATAATTATGAAAACTCTGTTTGTTTCACTGTTTTAGAAAACATTATAAATTTGAAAAACTGTAAAAAAATGTAAAACGATTGGGAACAACTGAAAATACTGGGATGCCCCGTAATACGGGACACAAGTGGTCTGTCGAATTGTTTCAGGCATTTTAGTGGTAATTGGGTTTAGAAAGGTTGAGAAACGCTGCCATATATGATTCCGGTTTCTCTATTCGCACCAACTCCCTTTTAGAGCGTGTATTTCTGAAACATCCTGAAAAGATATCTCTAATGTCTTCCTCATTCCTCCAAAAGCATTGCTTCCGTACAATGTTGATTTTAGACAAACTAAATAAAAAACTGTTTACGTCACTAGCACTGACTAATGTGAACAAAAACATAATCTTGAAAAAATACGTAATAGTGTCTATATAGTCTTGAAAAGATAGGTACGTAGGCTTACATAGGCTGTCTGCTAGTGATAATGTCAGTGAATGTATAATATGGTGGATCCTGCTTTTAACGCTTTTCAAAAAGCCGTCATAAAAACATTGCAGGCATGAAAACGCTTTAAATGGGAAATCTCGATGAATATTAGTTAGAGTTAGGACCACATCTTACCAAGCGGGAAAAGGTGCTAAGCGCGAATGTTGCAAGCGGGATTCACTGTATATAAAAGACGTGTAATGACATGATCTTGAAACGATATAGTCTTTACAAATACGTCAAATGTTTGCAAAAGATGGCCTTAAAATGGTGTAATAAAGTAAAAAAAAAAAACATTTTCTGAAATGACGCGCAATAATGTGTCTAGAACCTTTCTTTAATGTTTCTAGAATGTCTAAAAAATTCCAAGACATTACTTATCCTTGCAAGACAAGTGCAGTAATAATGTTTAAAATTTTTTTAAAAAACCCCAGTTACCCCCATTATTAATAATAATGTCTTTCTTTATACAGACGCCATGCTTTAGACCGTGTAATATATATTCTCGACAACATTGTATCTCAGACAGAAAAAGGGTGAAGATTTTCCCTACTAATTTGCATTCAGAAAAATTTCATTTCTACAGGCAGAATCTTAAGCAACGAAGAAAATGTCATTTCATCATCCGGGAAATTCTTTTGTCATGAGCACACTCCTCTTGGACCAAACGCATTTTTACATTCGCACGACAAGATTAACATTTTACATATGAAGAGCTCTTGACAATAATAAATAATAATAATAATAAAAAAATATTTGCATGAAGTTACAGTAGTTGTAAAACTGTTTTCATGGCGGCTAAAAATAAACAGGGAAGCATCGGAATGGTTAAGTATTTACGATGTAGGCACTCTCTCATCGTCAGAAAGCGCTTGAATAGCTTGCTGCAGACTCAAGTGTAATGTGGAGTGTTGGTCTCAGGTGTGTCATACCACACACAGATGACCTTTCGTTCTCACTAAAAAAAATAGAGATATGTCTGTATAAAGTACGCATAAAAAAAGTCCTTCCACCCCCTCGGTACCGTAAAAATCCTCCAAGATCCAGGTGCAATGCCACCCTCTTTGGCAAATTAAAAGAGATATATGCAGAGTTAGTTGTGGTGGAGGGCGTTGCCTCCACCAGAAAGAAGCATAGTTTGCTGCTCTGGAGGCAATGGGAAGGATGGTAGATGGGTGGAGGAGGTTTAACTCGGCTCAAGAGGTCTTAAAGAATGGTGTCTCTGCGCGAATTTGTGAAATTTAATTCCAAACCTCTCCGGTATGCAAAGTAGAAGCTAAACTCTCTCTCCAGCTCTCCCTTTCCACTTATGCATCTCTCTCTCTTTCTCTCTAGCCTTAGAATATTCGTAAATACAGGACCAGGAGGAGGAGATCGGCGTTGATGTTGGTGGTAGCAGATGAGAAGAGTCCTCCCAGGAGTGTAAAATAAATGAGTTGCTGCTTTTACTTCTTATGCTTTCACAGAACCTTCACTCTTCCACCATAACTCTCTATCTCTCTCTCTCTCTTGCTGATGCTCCTTTTTAGAAAGAGATGAGTTCTCCTAGTGAAAAGAGTCTCCACTCTCTTTGCCTCTGTCTTTCTCGCTTTCTCCCAAGAGTAGAATCAAAGAACGAAATCTAATGAAAGCGCGACCCGCGATTGAATTAAGCCTTTCGTGTTTGTGCAGGATAGTCGCAAAAGGCGCTTCTTCATCATCAAGCCTTATGCAAATGAAGTTCTCTCTCTCTCTCTCCCTCTTTCCTTTGCTCCTTTTGGTGCTGAAGATCCCGGTCTATATAGTCACTACTTAACATCTCTCTCTCCTTCTCTCTTAAGTCCTCTATACTCCTCCGTCTCTTTCTCTCTCTCTTTTCTTCGAGACGTGGTTTTCAAATGAAAAGATTTTCGAGGTAAGCAATACGCAAGACGAAGAAAAGATCCTTCCGCTATTCGCACAAAAGTGAAAAGACGGTGGAATATAAGAAAATCCCCCCCGAGTAATTGGATTGACGCACGAAGAAGCAAAAACGAAAGACACCAGCGGCGGCGGCAAAAATAAAAATAAATAAAAAGAAAATCATAGTTACAGTGACAAAAAAGAAATATAAATATATATTTAAATACAAAAAGAAATCACAATCACCGTTGTTTCCATCAGAGACACTGGCAATCAATAGTTTTCTTTTACAAGATGATCGCAACTAAATAACAGGGCAGTAAAAATTCAAAATTCAATCACGATGACCAGATGTGCTCGGTGACAGAGTTGTAATCAACGGCATACTGAATTCGATTATTGGAATCTACTAATCAAAATATTACTTTATCATCTCTTAAGCCAAGGGTTATTAAAATTTTTTGCCGCGTCCCAAAATCAACAACAAGATCAGCTTCGTGACCAATGGGACTGTTTGTTTTTCGAAATTAGTATGGCGCTATAAGTACATTTATAATAGGACTGTAAATGGATTTGTACGAGTCATCTAAGAAGCTCCTTGCGAATTATGTTTGGGTTGTGACCAATAACTCTAGAATCCGTGGCTGTAAGTGCATTTGTACTACCAAACTCTACCTCTGCCAATCAAATTTCGATCGTGACCCATAGCTTAAAAACCCTTGGCTGTTAGTGACTTCATACGACTTATCTTGGAAGCCCCTACGGATCACGTTTAAGTTGTGACCCATAGCTCAAGAATCCCTGGGTTTTGTACAAGTGGATTTGCACAGCTCATCTCAGAAGGCTCCCTGCGAATCAAGTTGGGGTCGTGATCCTTGGCTCTAGAATCCCTGGATGTAAGGGGATTTGAACGACCCATTTTGGAAGCCTCCGTGACCCAAGTTTGGGTCGTGACATAGAAATTAAGATCTCCTGTCTTAAGCTTTGAATTTCGTGAATCTGAAATAATTATTTGTGCTCAGTTCAGTCCTTCAATCATATTTGTCCTGTCAGCCCTCTTCTCGTGAGAGGAAAAAATCTGAGCGCAACCTCCCTGCCCTTCTTAAATTGACCTCACATGTCTTTAATATATTGCTTCTGCAGCTTTTTACCACTCACTATCGGATTCCAGAGCTTTCCAAGGGGATGATATCGCCCACTTTTTGGGAAAGACTGTGGTGTAAAATACAGAGGTTTTTCAACGTTTTGGTTTGCGTTGAACTTTCGATAGTTACAAGACTGAACCGGAAAATAAAAATTAATGCATATTTCCAGGTTAATAGATATTTCTGTTGCAACACTATACTGCAGATCCTGAGCGTTTCGCGTAGCGCCATTTTGGAAAACTATGGTCTACTACTACTACTACTACTACTTCAGCCTTCTTACACCTGCGGACCGGTAAAAATAGTTGAACAATCTCGCGGACAGGCAGAAATGAAAGAAATACTTTACAGACCTGCATAAACTAAATAAATAGGAGGAATAGTTTGTGGACCGGAAAAATACAATAAATGGGAGCAATAATTTGCAGTCTGCCAAAAAAAATTTTAAAACAGGAAAAATAATTTGGGGTCCGGCAAAAAATAAACATGGAAAAAATTGATGAAACGGAAAAATAATTTGCGGAGCACCGGACAATGAAAATATTTTTTAAATATAAAATTATGTAGTGGCTATATATATTGGGCTAAATTTTAGCGGATCGACATCGGTCCACAGACCAGTTGTTGAAAATTACTGGTGTTGAACTACATTAAATTAAGAGGAACTGTGTTTTTTCCATAGTAAGTTAGGTAAAAATATTCCGTGTATCATATTAAAGAGAACCAATCTAAATGTATGGCGAAAAAGTCCTTTCCTTCAGTTCTTGATCAGTTTTTCCTTTTCAGTTGATCAGATTCAAATTTCCGAGAGGCTTTCCCAAGGATCTATGAAACGTGTTGAACATAAAAAAAAATACCATAATTTGTGCTATACATTCATTCTAACGCTTCACAATGGCTGAATAAAAAAAAAATTCAGGATTTTTGCTGAACAACTATGAAATATGTGAAGTCCGTCAGATACTTTCCGACAGAGAAATTTATACGTAAAATACTCACGCGAAAGGGAATTATTTTATTACTATTATAACCACTTTACGATCAAGGACGTAATATTGCGTCCAAACGCCAGTGGAATAAATTTAAAAAGTTCTCTCTGTTTTCTTTCTTCTCTCCTCATCACTGCGAAACTTTGTTGCGACCCCACGAGAAAAAAGTAGTTCTTTTTACCTCCGTGATGTATCCTTTTACTATATACACCTAAGAGCGAAAGAGAAGAGGTAGGTGAGGATGAAAAGAGAAAAATCTACTTCTACCTACTCTGTTATCTGTAACTATTACAGATAAGAGAGAGAGAGAGAAAAGTATCTCTCTCTGATAGTTATGTATTACGCTGTTTTCCTTTCATTTGCTTTTTTTTCTTACTTTTCTACTTTTTCCTTCTTTCCTTTTTTCTAACATGCGGTTGGGTTGGGACAAAGTTACCATATTTATCGCCGATTCGTCAAACAGAGATCATCCGAATTTCTTGCCAAGGGGCATTCAAGTATTACGTAAACAGATTTTTAGCCATTTTTGACCCCCCCCCCCCCCCGCCAGCAGCTTAGAATATTTCATATCTTGAAAAAGGGATGGTTGATGACGTAAGCAACCTTCAAACCCCCCCCCCTCCCCCCTTGTCATCAAAAGTCAGCAAATCCGGAAACCCCCCTCATCCCCCGATGCTCACGTAATACTTGAATGACCCCTAGTCGCTTGTAAGCGAAACGGTGAAATAATGAAAAGAATACGTATATCCACTTTAAAAATTCACACATAACACAGACCCGCGATGGAAAAGTTGTCTGAGAAGAAATTGCTGCATCTCATACATTTTTGTGTGGTGATTTCAAGAAAAGTCATAAAAAAATTCATCACATACCTGTGGCTTTATATATTTCTTAAGCAGGAGCTTATATACGAGCTCATATCAAAATTGCTGATCGAGATATGTTGAGTAGCTTATACCCATTGGTGTTTATTCTTATTCTCGGTTACTCATAGTTAATTAGTTGTATGAGAGAGTTATTGAAGATCATTATTATTGCAAATAATTAAAATCGATGAAACTTCACATTCTAAAGATTTTTCCTCAGCATAGCATAGGCCTGCTGCAACTGGACTCATAGGCTAGCGGGTACCAAGGCCAGGATTTTTTACGAGCTTTTCTCTAATGTCTCGGTTAATTTTACCTCTTTAGTAAATTCATCTCTTGCTGTAAAAATAATAATGGGATTCATCCTAGGCTGGGGTGGTCAGATATCTCGGTTTGCAGGGAGAGTCTTATTTTTTCGCCAATAAACGCACTATAATATCCCGAAAAATTCTTTTGGGACAGCTGTTTATGTCGGTTTCTTCTCCGCTAATCGAAGATTCAATCAAATAAAATTATTTTTAATGAAAAAATAGAAATGTGGGCGAACACTAGGGGCGGGTGGGGATGGTATGCTTTCTCGTAGGCCTACCAATAATTTTTGTACGGAAGAGAAATACCTACAAATACAGCATTGTTTGAACGCACAAAACACAGAAGAGAATGATAAGTAATATGTGAATATATGGGGGGGGGGAACGTTTCATGAACAATATTTTTTAATTTTCGATTTCAAATGTGGAATCATTTTGAAATCTAACGATTCTTAATCATCCTGTATACAAAACTACCATACACCTCGCTACACTTCCATCTTGCATAAGGGACACTAAGTACATCAGAAACCAAAGTAAATATTTATATATTAAAAAAAAGTGAATATCTTTGGTAGTCAATAACGTCTAATTAAAATCGAAATAAGCGTTCGAAAAAGTGCTTTCAGGACAGCACATTTACTAACAAAAAGGGGTCGCCAATAAATTTTTTGGTCAAAAGGGAATGGGATCGCACTTCAAAAAGTTTACGCACCACTTCAACAGATGACAGCAGAAGTCCTAACTTGACGCGGTTTCTCGTATTTACAATAGCAAAGTATGAATATGAAATATAATCAGTCAGAACAGCGGTTCTCAACCTTTTTTTGACTCGCGGAGCCCTCTCTGGAAAATAACGTCAATGGCGGAGCCCCGTAAGCATGTTTTTTATTTATTCATCAAAGTCGCTGATTTGCATTTATTATTCAGAAACATTTATAATTTTTTTTTCTTCAAATTTACAGTTTTTTCATATTTTCCTCGAGCGGCCACGGAGCACCGGTTGAGAACCGCTGAGTCAGAAGGTCGGGAAGATTTCTTCCTACTATATTTTTTCTCAGTGGTTCGCAAATTATTTTTGCCATTTATGCCGATTCACAAAAATGTTCACTTGATTTCAGAAAGTCTACAATGAGAAGAAGGTTGAAGAATACTGAACTGAACTGTGAAAGGCCCAGGCATTTTACGTAGCCAATATAGATAACTTCATCCATTGGTTCACAATTCGACACTATAATGCCTTCTGAAATTTTTTTTTCCAAGATGGCCCGATTTTTATCAGGATTTGTTCCAGAAAAAAATCACATGATCCAGCCACCCGTCCCTAAGCCTGAGCCTACTCAAGTCCGATCCCGTCCGTATATCGGCTATGACTCTACAAGAGCGAGTTGACTCTTGTAATTTGATAACTTCTTTTCCAATGCTAACAGCGCGGTAAATTGTAATTAGTGGGGTTAGACTAATTTTATATTTTAAATTGGTGACCACTTTTATTTTGAATTTTCGTGTTTCTTTCAAAATTTCGATTTCGGACAAAATTACATCACTTCCGATATTTTTCATGCAAATAAATCAATTTACTATTAACATTTTTTTAAGTAAATCCAGTGATATTATTTTTCGGGAATGTAAAATATCGCGTGATTCGGGCATCTATTATTTTATGTTACATGCCCGGTTCCAGATTTGCCAGCCCTGCAGCGGTGGTCGGCTGAATTTGTTTTTCATCTTTTCGAGGAACAAACGCGTGCCCGTCTTCTCTTTGAAGAAAATCTAACCACACGGAGTAACAACAGCTTTGCATGGCATGGAAAATGTAAGCAATACAAAGTAATGTAACTATCAGTGTGCAAGACATAGCACTTTTTAAATGCTTTGATTTAAATACTTTTTTTTTCGGTCCTTCCATTCAGTGCCGCTTTACGAAAACTATAGTAAAGCGTTAGCCTTACTTTTTTCCCTTTATATTTACCAACGGTTCGTTAATTGCTAGAGTTCTGATTATTCTCTCTCTCCAACGCTTACATCACTTGGATATGGCAGCTGTGTGTGTGTGTAGGCTTACCCGATGGAAATAAATTAGATAGCTAAAATGAAATTTTATGATTTTTGCAGGAAAACAGCAAGAAATGTAATCAGTTTTCCGTTTTTTTTTCATTGTGTTCATTTCATCTAGTAGCAAGGGAAAACCAACTTTCTAACGAGAGCTCAGAAACCAAGAATTATTCAGCTGAATATGAATTTTTAAATCTTCAAGTAGGCCTACAACTTCTATTACTTTTATATTATTGTATTTATTCTCGTCATTATTCCTCTTTTTTTAAACATAAAATTCACCCCTCAATTTTTTACTACTTTTTTTTTTAACTTTCTAAAATTTATTTTTCTTTTCCCGATACTAATTTTTTGATTAAAAATTCTTTGGGAAATTAATTAATGATTTAAAGAGAGAAGATGAAGCATTTTTAGGCTATTTTCCTATAATATTGAAATAAGTTCGTTCCGAAAGAACGTCGTAAGTGATAGGTAAATAATTTAAGATATATTTGAAATCAGTGGCCAAAAGTTCAACACCAACATAAAAATTCAACACAAGTTTCCATAACTTTTCAGGAATATGCGGGAATATTTAGTATTTTAATTTTCCGCACTTTTTCTCTAAATGCCGTTATTACCCCAAAAAAGTTTCTTCTTATAGAAGGATAACGCACTATATTTGAAAAATTTCACATTATATCATCGAAATATTCCCAATGTCATTTTGATCACCATCTTCTACTAAAAATTCACTATTTAATGCTATCTAAGGGATTAGGAATCTCTTCACCTAGCAAGTTTCACGTTCCCGAATATATCAATTGAAATTTTTGATAGGTGCACAAATATTGTGATAATAATAAATTAGCTCAACATTATATGTATCTTTATGCTTGTAATATGTCACACATATGTCACGCTACCCCATAAGGGTAGCTCTACTAACTAATTGCAATTGAGTCGCAATACAGGAATACTTAAAGAAGTATTCAATATAAAAGTATTCCTGCGTTCAGAGAGAGAGAGAGAGAGAGAGAATAGGCCTATTGTGTTTACAAAGCCAACTAGACCAATACCTCTGAATACGGTAGCCTAAAGCTGTCTAGCACTCAACCTGTTCAGACCGCGGCCCGGTAAATTAAAATTAAGACAATAAACAGTTATTTGTTTATTTATTAGAAACTGTTTACATGATTATTAACTAGCATCACATTAATTAAATTAAAAATGGTCAATAAATTATTGTAGACACCCGAGTTCGTCAGATTTGTTGTGGTATAACTAATGTTACGGCTCAGTAGTTGAGAAAACTGATAGGAGCTAAGACCCCTAGATCATCAGGCTATTGATGTAATGAAACCGAAGTACATTCAAACTATACGCCTTGTTTAACAAACTAACAGTATTAAGAATTTTTGAAGTGAATTTTCAGTAAAATTTCCAAAATTTCGACAGCGTACTTGAAGTTCTTCATACAAGGAGTAGCTATTTACTGAAGTAACCGAAAAGCTGCTGATTGATTGGGTACGTGAATTTCTTACAAATAAAAATTTCCTAAAAATCCTCAGACGCGTACTTAGAATGCATCTATTCAGGTACTTGGTTTTGAACCACAAAAATTTATAGATACCTCAAAATGAATGTTTTCGTCTATAATATCTACGGGAGGGGAAAAAAAACGTAGCCTATACTATGAGCCTACTTTGTAGATACCCTATTTCAGGTCTTGTGTGTGTGTGTGTGTGTCTCTTACGATGGATAATAAAAATAAACATCTTATAACAAACCCGCAACTTATGATTCGAAGCTCACACAAACATCCAGCTGAGACCAGAAACCAAAACCAATTATTCGAGGAGCTAATAAGCTAATTATTTGTTTATTAGACAACTAGATGTTCTAAATCAAGAGTGTTCAACGTTTTGATGACCACGGGCCACTATAAAAAAAGTTTTAACCGACCGTAGCCCATGCAAGTGATTTAATAGCTGTTTGAGCACCACAATGCGATTAATCAAGCTCCGAATTTCGAATACCATATAAGGAAAGTTTAAGTGTACTTTGCTGAAATCGGTGTTCGTTATAAGCGATTAAAATAACAGATATAAGCAATACGAAATTTACGGGACTCGGAAAAACTTCGTTACATGAAAAATTCGTAGTATCCGTGTTCGTTATAAGCGATTCCAACAATCTTCATATTTAGCTCCACGGGTGGCTGGTCGCTTTCGTATGGTTAAAACATTTACAAGAATTTATGTAAAACATGTTGAAAATTTAGTTTTGAAAAGAAAAGATTAAATTTATGTTCGTCTGTATATTTTCTATATGATTGAATTGTTTATTCTCACCTTCATCATCAGTGGACGATGAGGACCGTGGACTCTCTGGTTCCTGCGGTGCCGTCTTGGATCCGTTCTCTTCCGTGGACATCCAGCTGGGAAAGAAAAATTCTCCTCCCGAAGGTTGTTTGTTGTTAATGTGTTCGCTCACTTTTCGTTTGACGATGGAGGAGCAGACGTCAACAGGTTCCAGCTTTGGCTAGTCTCTCGGAAATGGAACGAGATCTCGCAAACGTTCCGCTTTTGCAAGGCAACATCAAAAGGGAGATGATAAGATAGGAGGGATGATGATGTGGAGGGCAAGAGGAAAAAAAAGTAAATTCGATGGAGAAGAGAAATCATGGTAAAACTCTGCGCGCCATACAAAGTCGAAAAGGGAGAGAGAGAGATGGCATGGCTTTTGAGAGACGCCATTCGCCGAAACAACGACTCGTAGGCGGGGAATGCGCCCCCTTCACGACGTTGCGGCTCCTGATCCCTGCTCCAGATACTCCCTTACACCACTTCCAGGGCCTCCTCATCCACCCCAGTTAGCATCCGCCCTACTTGGCCTCCAATGCTTTGGCATCTAGTCCCTGCCAAATACTTTTGTCACGTTGTACTCTCGCTTCCCCGCCGAAGCATCCAGAGGATTTCTCTCTCGCTGTTTGCAACTTCTCATTGGTCGGAAATACCGTTAAACTCCGCCTTCTGTCTTCGACGCCTCTTGGCGTCTCTTAAACACTTTTCCATGGAAGTCCCGATCTCTGGCAGTTCGTGCTCTTCCTCCTCCTCTTGTTTTTCAGAAGCGAAAATAAATGCGCTTTTGTACTTGACTTGAACTATAGATGTACTGTATGTCCATCGGTATTTTGTTTCGATTCTCCCGCATCATGTTAATTCCCAGAAAACAGATAATAATCGACATCGTTACTATAAGTAATTCACTAATTAGTTATAGTAATGATTTTTAATCACACAATTTCATAATGAATGATACCATTTCGTAATGAATGATACCATTTCATAATTATAATACTAATTCATGATGAATTAGCAAATTAATGTTGCAAAGCTTTCTTCGAAAATTACATTGTATTTTTTTTTTGTATAGATACCTCTCCAACTTAAGAACTAAATATGTCCACAATAATCCAGCCCCGATGTATGTATATTCTACCCGGAACGAGGAGATTCTTTTTTGCTATATCACCCATGCACTGGGCTGTATGAGATCTAATAATTTTTCCTTCGAGGGCCAGTATACATGAAAAATATTGATGAAATCGATTACTTATCACTCCGGAAAAAATTAGTCTAAAGTCCGGTGTTTGTGCACTCATACCAAAATAACGCGAACTAACTAAAAAATAACGCGAATAATTAAACAACAGCAACTTCACAAATTAGAGTCAAGCCTACATAGAGATGAAAACATTGAAAACCTAATTGATAACCAGGAACAACAGTCTCTGGAGGAACTTAAAAAAAGTAAAAACTTTTTTAAATATACTAACAAAACAAACAAGGAACTAACATTCCCGACATTCAGCAGACAAAGCCTGGGGACAAATTTCGGTAATTTTCTAGTGTTCTTGAGATCTTTAAATACAACTGTTGATGTTATATGTTTTTGCGAAATATGGATAGAATGGATAGAAAGTGATGAAGTCTATAATTATTATATGAAAGGCACTAGAAAATATTATTAATTACAATTACTTTAACTGTAGAACGTATAACAGATCAGGAGGGGTAGTTATATATATGCAAACAAAAACCATCAAAACAATACAGGAGAAACAGTTCGAATTTGAAACAGCAGAACATTTGTGTATAAGACTTCCGGATTATGACATCGAAATATCGCAGCTTTATCGCTCTCACTCATTCACAATTCCTCAATTCAATAAATAATTGGAAGCTTATATGTGAAATCAGCTAAAAGAAATAGTTTAATAGTTAGAGATATCAATGTATATTAACTTCTATAGTAAAGATAGAGAAACTTCACAATACCTGGACATAAATAGGAAATATAATATTTTTGGGAAGTGAAAATAAGGAAAAGAAATGAAACAAATCAGCAAATAACGATAATCAATTATGAAAAATTTGAAAATTTCATTTCTCACATAAACCTAAAAAGTATCTTGGTTGATGCATTCAAAATAAATACAAACGTCTCATGGATATTTTGGCATGGAATTCCAGTCAATGAGCCAAAAAGATTTTAAAAAATCCTAAAAAATGTGCAAAAAAACGGGTTAATAAATAAATAATAGAAAAAATAAACATCAAACAAAGATTATATAGAAAACAAGAAAACATAAGAAATACCCATACATTTTATCCTATGAGATTGAATATAAAGATTATGACAGAAAATTTACAAAAATAATGTTAAAAATATATATATATATTAAGTGTTTGATGCGTGCGAAAATAACAAAAGACCATAATGGTAGTGCATCAATGAACACGTATGGAATAAAAATAATACACAAAGCACCTTACCAGATTTTCAAAATCCTAGAGATATGGCTGAAATTTTCAATAATCACTTTATTAGAAAAAATCTAGACGACGCAGAAAAAATGACACTGCCCTTGTACAATAAAAGAAAATATTTTAAACAATTCCATTAGCTCTATGTTTTTACAGAGACTTCTAATGAAACATTAAAAGGAATAATAAAATAATTAAAAGTTAATGTGAGCATGATAAACTAACTCCAAAAATGATTACAATCACCGATATATATATATATATATATATCAATTATTCCAGTTTTTAAATAACAACAAAAAAACATTGCATCTAATCAATGTGGCTTTAAAAAAAACAAAAACACTAAAATGGCTATTTTTGAATTAAGTAATTATTTAAACAATGGATTTAATAACAATAAATATTCCATTACAGATTTCTTAGATTTAAAACGTGCATTCGATTATGTTGATTTGGAGATTCTTATAAAAAAAACTCTTTTCAGGAGGCATAAGAAGAGATGCACTGCACTGGTTCAAAACGTATTGCAACAGGCTGTTACAATAAATGGTGAAATCAGCATATTCCAAAACGGGATGAAAGGAGTCCCGCAAGGATCGGTCCTAGGCGTCATTAGATCAAAAAAGAAGGGAAAACAGGGAAATGATATGTAGTACCGATTACGCTAATAAGATAGGATGTAAATGTACACATAACTTGCAATTAACTAATTCATTGTGCTAATTTATGTCAAAATAAAAAAGGTAAGAGAGATTATTTTAATAATAATATAAATTACAAAAGATCCTTGAAAAGTGAGTGACGATTGCCATGTGCCAAAAGGCAATAGATTATTTTTTGTAGACCTGCTGGAAGGATACCCTAGTATCTTGGGGACACAGAGGGAATGTTCCTGATCTATGTGTTTACACATGTTTTTTGTTCCTGTTTTTGTATTTTTGCACCAGTTTTTCATTCCGTTATTGTTTTTGCATATTTTTGTACTTGTTGCGTTTTTGTCAAATAAAAAAAAATATGAACGAGTAAAAAATGGCCGCGTCAAACACGGTCACATTACTTAAATCGTACTAAAAATTAATACTCAAATTATCCTAAATCCGATATTAAATTAGGTATGCCCCCCCCCCTTTTGTACTACTCAAACTAATGATATTTACCGTGATCACGCTCTGTTGAAATCAGTTTTTCAAATTTTTTGAAGCGCAATCTCCTTTTGACCAAAAACAATTATCGTCAACCCCCTACATGATCTGGCCATATGTCATGGTTTTCCGGGACATCCTGATTATTTTTTTTCTCTGCCAGTAAATGTGTTGTCGCGTAAGCACTTTTCGGAATGTTTGTTTCGGTTTTAATTCGGCGATAATGAGTTTTAACGATATTCAATCTTTTTTAAATATTATATAAATATTTATGTGGTTTTTTTTAGCCTACTTAGTGTTTCTTATGCAAGATGGAAGTGTAGTGAGGTGTATGCACCTTGATTTGCGTATAAAGAGTAATTAAGAAAGAATCATCCGATTTCAAAATGATTCTACACACACTTGAAAAATTTACCATTAAATATTTTTTTCATTTCTATGAACACAGGAGCCACTAACCTCAAAGACGTCATGCAGGAAGCACCTCAGTAAATGGAAAAATATTTGCACAGAACTAATCTATCACAAATAATAGAAAACTTCTGCATCACAAATGATCGAAAACTGCAAACTCTCGATTACGGCGACAATCAGAGACCACATACCAATGTTTAAATTGGGACCAGCGGAGATCATGCGAACGGTACCTCAAGTAGAATAACTAAAATCTTCGAAGAATTTTCGTATAAAAAATATAGTAGCCTACATGATGAAAACCATCGTACCAGTTTTACTTTACCTTTGTGGGCACTTGAAGTAGCATCCCCCCCTATTCATAAGTTAATATAATATAATTAATATAAGTTAATATAATTAATATACACAGAGCCACTTTAGTGATCTCTAAATTTTTCGTGGATCCAAGTGATCTGGAAATGTGTCCGGGCCGCTTAAGTGCTCTGGAACTGTGCCACGCATCACTTAAATAATCTGATAATGTGCCACGGGTAATTTGAATGATGTAGAACCGCACTGGGGGGAGCCACGTAAGTGCTTTAAAACTACGTCACAAGGGATCTCTAAATGTGTCACGGATCGCTCAAGTGTTCTGGAACCGTGTCCCGTGTCATTTAAGTGATCTGAAAATGTGCCACGGGCCGCTTAAATGTTCTGAAATTGCACCACGGGACACAAGCGATCCGTAAATGTGCCGCTTAGTTCATTTTTATAAAATTAGGTTTGAAGAGGGCAGGGCGCATCAGATAACCCCCACGGCCATATTTGGTCCGCGGGCCAAGAACCTTTATGTGATTTATCATTATATGGCTTATATAGAGGGTGGGTCGCAATGAATTTATTAAAGATAAATTTTTTGAGTTCATTGCCTTCAAATAACATTGAAATTAACAAAAATTGATTATATATTGAAATAACATACAAAGATATTGTCTTCCAAAATTTCAATTTTAAAAAAGATTATTTTTTTTGCATTAAAAAAATAAATTTTTGATCGTGGGTAGGGGCACGAGTCCCCCTATGCCCCCCCCCCCGTGTACGTCTCTTATCAAACCAATATGCGTAAGGATTCAGAGGGGCAGTACTGATGACGAAATTTTGCTGACAAGGGGGGCAGGGGGTCAAAAATGGCTAAAAATTTGCTTACGTAATACTTGAACGGCCCCTAAGAGTAAATTTAGAAAATCCTTTGTTTTACCAAAATAAACTAGAGAACCATTCACTCCCTCAATTCGAAACGATCTGTCGCGGAACAGCTAGTGATGTCTCTATGAATCCCAGACTTCTACGGATCCCCGGTTGAGAAACCGTGCTGTTCATGAACCAACACGGACGTCGGAAAAAAAATATCGTTACACGGAACATCTGTTGTCAAAATAAAGAGCATATATGTATTATAAAAAGCCTTGATGTTTCAACGTGAGTGTTGGGACTCTTGCTCAATGAGGTATTCATCTTTAGCCCCGGACGCGAAACGAAATTATAATAAAAAGTAGTGACGATGGGGAGGAGGAGGGTAGGTGGTGAAGAGGTGTTCAACTGGAAGTGTTACACAAGAGGTCATGCGCTTTCTTCCAAAAGTAATCGAGTGACAATCCCACAATCCTCGTATACAGCAAATCCTGCCTGTTTCTGCTGCAGGCCCTCGTGTCAAAACGATGTTGAGAAGAGGCAAGTGATTTCGACACGAGCGGCCAAGGGGGGTACCCTTCATCAGGATCGCTTCGTTGAATCCCGATCAAATCAACGAGTCGGGCGCCATCTCTCGGCGGGGCGCCGTTGTATACCTCGCGAAAGGAGGCGGTGGTAGGACACAGAAAGTGGTGTTCACATTTCTAACAACGCAAGTTGTGTTGAAAAGGACACACACACATACAGTGCAATCTATGGAGTGCGAGTTGGGCACGTGGGGGTTAATTGGTTTAGGAGACAGAATGGTGAGAGAAGGTGGATGAAGGGGGGACTGCTGCGATTCTTCTGCACTCGCGATCTCGTATTATATCCTCAGAAAGTGAAAAATAAATATTACGAGAGAGAGATTCGACAATCTCTCGTGTGCGTACCACGATCAACGTAAGCTGTCATTTGTTGCTGGTGCCTTGCGTCGTCAAAAGGTTTCGACCTGCTGCGGGAGACACGTTCTCTGCGGGGAGTTCGCAGCTCCCCGCTTTTATCAATGTGATATGAGGCGGCTTTTATGGATTTCTGCTGCACATTTTACTCTTTTATAACAACTCTCCATCTTTTTCTTTCGGTTCCGCGATGAATAGGCGATGATCCGGATAACACGATGAATATGACATATGCAGGAGACTCGATGCAATCCAGATACCTCGCAATAACAACAATAATATGCAGCTATTGAAAACTATATCAACATTATTTCTTCTTTTGTCGTATCGTATTGCGTTATCCGTATTCTTTGGGAAATTGTTATGGCTATTTAAAAAAAGAAGAGAAACCTCTCTTTCTGGAAAGTTGAGGAACAAAGCGGAATAATCTAAATATTTACCCAGTTACGGTAAATCAACACAATCTCTGCAAAAAATCCTGGAAAACAATTTCAACAAAAAAAGTATTAGGAGCAATCTCCATAGAAAATTGCTAGAGAACATCTCCAAGAACAATCTGCAGAAAAGTTGCCTCATATCAATTGTTATTATATCAAATGCTACTGTTATGTGAACATGTATTTCAGTATAATTGTTACAAAAATTTATCCAAATTCATTTTATTGTTTAACTTTATTTTTTATTATAAGTTTTGTGTTATTTTTTGTTTCTTTCGTCTTTACCTTTAATTAGTTGCTCTGTACAGGCTCAGGCCTCTAGACGACAAACATTGAGATTTGACTGTTTCATGTATTATTTAACTTTGGAAACAAAATAAAATAAATTGAATTTGAAAATCTCCAAGAGAACAATCCCTACAAACATTGTAACTAATTATTAATTTCTGCAAAAAAAAATCTCTTCAGAAGAATCTATACTAAACCTTTTTATACAAAAATCTCCATATAAAAAATTTCTAGAATACAATTTCCAAATTCCGAAAGAAAAATCTCTAAATTTCCAAAGAACGATGTCTACTGAAAATTTTTGGAGAACAATCTGCGGAAAACCTCCATGGAAAAATCTCGGAGAGTCTCCACAGAACATTTGCAGAAAATATTCAGGAACAATCTCTACAAACATCGTAACTACTTACTAATTTCTGCAAAAAAACTCTTTTGAGAACAATCTCTACTAAAAATCTTTACGTAACAACCTCTATATATAAAAAATAAAAACAAAAATCTCTATAAAAAATTTCGAAAGCACAATCTCCAAATTTCCAAAAAACATCGTCTACAGAAAATTGCAAATGAAAATCACCACACAATAATCTTCATAGAAAACCGCTCAGTCCAGAAACATGCCTCAGATATCTACCAATCATCTGACTGAATGGCATGAAAAATTCCTACATTAAAGAACAATTAATACCTAAAACTAAACATTTCAACAGAAGAATTTCTACAGCACAATTCTTACTAAAAAAATTTCTATTCAACAAACTCCACAGAGAACCGCTGAAGAACAATCTCTGCGAAGAATTTCCACTGACCTATCTCCACAAAGAAAGCGCCATCTCTGCTACAATTTATACAATATAATTTACCATAGATGGCATTTTGAGGAGGAATAAATCGTTCAATAGTCTGGTTTTGTAACTACTGTGTTCCTGGTTCTTCATGTCCTAGACGGGCCCTACGTTAAGATTTTTCATCGCCGCCTTAACGCATAATTTCAATGAGAACATTCGTATAGGAACTATTTACGCAGTTTAATGTGCATGTGCTAGTTCAATTAATTAATTAATATCAAGATACTTACTAACGCAAGTGTAAATTCATCAATGTAGAATATGTAATATTTTTACTTCGTAGAACCCTTCGATAAAAAGGTATATTTTTAAAATTATAGTACATTATTTGATTCGGTTACAAAAATCAGCCGCTTAATAAAACCCAAATCATCAGGATGAAAGTGATTTTAATAAGCGGTGGTATCTACGATATATATATATACCATACATAACTTCGCAAATATAAAGAGCAGATCCAAGTAATACCACAATGAATCAATCTCGCTTGTATTTCCGATTAAAATAAGAACGATAAACCAACATCACATCTTAAGATATCTGGAATCATCCACTTCTTGTGTGTGTGTATGATTATTCATTAACGAGACAAGGTAATAATCCCAAATTCTGTCGGGTATATTCTTGTACACACATGATCGATAGCATCACGATGTTGAAATACGTCAGGATACGAACGAAAGCTGTATAATTTTAGACATTTCCCGCAGTTTTAAATAAATTGAACGGCTCTACATTTTCTACTGAATATATTCCTAGTATTAAAAAAAAGTACATAGTAGGGGAATCTCGTTCATACTGCTCTCAGGTATACGACGCTTGGCTTGGGTCGCAATGGGTTCCTATACATTTCAATACTAAAATATTTCATTTATTCGACGCAAATCTTCAATTATACGACGTTTCGAACTCGAAATCTTTCAAAAAAAAAAACATGTCATTTATATTCATTATATGCGCGTAATCTTTGTAGACAGTGAAACGAGTTGTGCTGTGAAACAGTTTTTCTTGGATATTGACACCGCAAAAGTCATAAATTCTAGAGTAATTGCTGACGTATACGAAAATAACTACATAGTTTGCTGGCTGATGGACATTTAGAAAGTAGAGTAATTTGTTTAGTGCTTATTTCTGAGAAAACACAAGCGCGGCAAGCCTCAGAGAAACGGGTTTTAGTTGTTGAAAGATGGAAATATGCCATTTCAGAATTTTTTTTCTCCCAATGTTTTCCGCGTTATCCTCAGAGCAATGATTGTAAAATAAGCATTCGAATGGTAAAGGTCGGTTGAAGAAAACCTTGCCCCTGACATTTAGCCTCTAGCATGTTTCATCCCCATTACATTTCACCCCCATTACATTTCACCCCCGGAAATTTCACCCCTGACATTTCACCTACCCTGACCATATGAGTGACCAAGTGAGCATGAAGTGAGTGACCACATAAGTGACCAAGTGAGTGACCACATAAGTGACCAAGTGAGTGACTATATGAGTGTCCAAGTGAATGACCATATGAATAATCAAGTTAGTAGATAAGTGGCTTTACAAGTGACTGTGTGAATGACGTATGAGTGAGCATGTGAATGGGTGAGTGACTGTGAATGACCGATTTAGTGAGTGACCATTTACGTGACAAAGTGAGTGGATGAGTGACAGTATAAATGATCAAGTGGGTGATCGTATGGATGACACAGCAAGTTGGACATTAACCCCCAGACATTTCACCCCGGACATTCCGCTCCTCTGACCGTTTGAGTGGCCAAATGCGCGACGTATGAGTGATCAACTGTGGGACGTATGAGTGACCAACTGTGAGATGTATGAGTGACCAAATGCATGATGTATGAGTGACCAAATGCATGATGTATGAGTGACCAAATGCATGATGTATGAGTAACCAAATGCATGATGTCACTAGGTCACTCACACAGTCAGTCACTCATACGGTCAGAGCAGGTGAAATGTCGAAGCGAAAGACGATAAGTCTGAATTTCCGGATCCCAGACAGTCTGCCGATGAAAATGATACAACAAATTTCAAAATTCGGAATTGGCTCATAGCAATAATAATATACAATGTCTGCTGCGGACCACAGGTTCAGAAACACTGGCTTATTGGGAATTTGCATTTAGGTATGAATTAAAGGGGGTTGGTGCGCGAAAATCGAATTTTTAAATTTTTAAATACCATAGAATTTTCTATATCTAACTGTGTTCGAGTTTTTGTTCTACCTGCACACATTAATAATGCTAATGTTTTCCATTAAAACGTCCTTTTCTCAAAACTGAGGGTTTTTGTCAGATAAGGAACATTTTTTGAAACACCAAATATCCAAATGTCTTGAAACTTTGTGTGCCTCTCAACACTAAGGTAGTACATACTTTAAAGAGAGGATTTCTCATTAAAATTATGTAAAGACCTTCTATGGCACAAAAAGTAGGAGTAAATTTCAATGACTTTTGAAAAGTTGCATGTTGTTAAAGTTAAAATTCGCGAAAAAATAACCTACAATTAAAATCCTAAATGATTTTGTCAAATTGTATAAAAATATTTATAGTATTTGAAGGAAAAGAAATTGAGTGTCTAAAGTTAATAGAAAATTTTCAAATGTTCCTTAAAGGAAGGAGATTTTTCCCATAAGAAAGCATGGGAAGAAAAGGCCATGCACCAACCCCATTGAAAAATCCCCAAAAAATCTGAGGTGTCGGTGGAATATTCTTATGAAAAACGCATTACAAAATTATATTGCTGATAAAATCAGGGATAATTTACAATTGTGTTACAAGTCTAATTTTTTGCTCTCTCTGTAATGCTTCTAATACTACATATTTCGTAAAAAAAATGTTTTACTCTAGGCATGTTCAAGAGATGGATGAATCAGAGAGAGAGACAGAGATGCGATATAAGATTTAAAGCCTTGCCTTTATAAGATAAAATGGCAGAAAATGAAGAAGAAAGTGTGAAACTGTTTTGGAAGACGTCTCAAGAGGTCGACGGAAAAGATCTAAGGCTGAAAAATGAAAGTTTTGTCACTGCCTTTTCTTATTCTTCTAGTGTATATGAGAAAACTATAAAAAAAGAAGGGGGAGGGTTCGAAAAGAATAAAAATAGTAAAAGCGAAGAAATTGAGGACGAAAGAGAGGAGAAGAGAAGAAGCCAAAAAAAAAGCATAGCATAGAAAGATCGAAAAAGATAGATGAAGAGGAAGAGGTACCTCCAGAGATAGCACCGAAGATCTTCCTTTCGACTTGTGGAAGGAATGAAAAAAGAGGCGGTGCCACCACCAAGATAGAGAGAGAGAGTGTGTGTGTGTGTCACGTCGCGGCAAGAGACGACGTCGTGTGCGTGTCGCACGCCTTCCACCTTCCCATATCCCGGAGGGACTTTGGGTCCCCCCCCCTTTCCAACGCTCTACTCCTGATTCACAACCCCGTCTTCCATCTTCGCAGATGCGACCCCGTGGATACGATCCCGAGATATTTGTCGCAGGTGGCTCGCGCTTTGCACGGGATTAACCGGGATCGCTCCGACAGACGTCGCTTCTGTCGCATTCGCTACTGCCACAACCTTCCGAAACGTCAACCTCCTCCTCCGTCCTCGTATGTCTAGTATGCAGAAGAACTTCATTATATGAGCCTTTGCCTCCTTTTCCAATCCTGACCTTTTTCTCCTCTAGGCATGATTTTTTTTGGTGGTCTCATCTTTTCTCTCTTCCATACAGACCCGGAGTTGCTCAACAATGCACTCTGCCCATGACAAAAAAAAGAAAAGAATTATGCTCCTACGTAAATTTTCGTACAATAACGTACATACGTAATCCACGTTTCACAAGTAAAATCCTTGGTCAAACATCGCGGGAACCAAGGACCCCAGAATGTACTATAGACCGGTAGTTTTCAACGTGGGATCATATTGGGCCCCATTGCGGTCCTGGGATATTCTAATGGGGAGGAGCTGCTGGTGAAAATCAGATGAAAGGGGGGGAACCAGGGCAAGTGGTGGAGGAGGCCAAAGAGAGCCGTGAAGAAATAAAGCTTTCCAATGAAATACGGTGGGAAAAAAGTATGACTACTTTCAGAATCCAGTAGGGCTATCCATAGAAGTAAAGTATCCAAAAAAGTTCAGATTTTAGTCAATAGAGGGTACTGCATGAAAGCAAATCACTGGAAATATGCAAATCAGAATCCTATAAAATGTAGGATGTATTATTAACAGCTCATTTCTGAATTTTCCTGTTACTGGGATTTACATAAGATTTTAATTGTAATGTTGACATATTGGTGGATGAAGCATTATTGGCGAAGTTGTTTTATTTCAGCCAGGAATTAATACAAATACAAATACAACGCCACAACAGGCAAATTGCCCAACGAGGTGGCTGACTTAAGAACATCATGGATCCCGAACCCTTTTTTTTTACCCTACCTACTACTGCTACACCACACATGCACCCCGCCCACGGAACCCCCAACGAATCGGTACATGCGGGAATGTGCGTGTACGTGTAGTGAAACCTGACGTGAAGTTTCTTTTTTTTTGTTTCTCTGTAATGCTTGTTATGTGTAGTGCTGCCATCTGCCACCAGTTTTTCAAACTATGAGTGAAGTGTTATGATTGAATGATTTTTCGTTGTAGGACTGTTGCTCTCTGTGGCGAGACTTTTTAACGGGGAGATCGGCTCGCATTTGCGCCTTGAAGTTGGGAACCACAGAAAACCAACTTCAGCCGACCACCACTGTGGGGTTCGAACCCGGATCCTCGCATCGCGAGTCCGTCACTATAACCACTCGACCACCACAGCGGCCGGTATGAGCTTTATATTTCTTTCGCTCGCGGGCCAGAAACTTTTATATATAGTGTGACGATATGACTTGTATTTTACGGGTCATTTCTCTCTCTCGCTCTCTCTCTCGGACATCCTAATTTTTTTATAAAATTTTCCTTTTACTTTCACTAATGCTTATTTGAACTTTTGGAATAAAGAATTAAGACTATTTTTTCATGACTTACTCATAATTACCATAACATAATTCATAACGTAAATGAATATTATATTCATATAAACATATTCATCTCACATATTTGCCAAGCATACACGTTTTGTTTGGTTAATTATAAGTTTCCACCCATTCAGTTTTGCGGAAGCTCTTTACTTCCCACCATTGGGGGTTTTTCAACATTTTTAGCGGTAGTTGCCACTTCACTTTCTTTGGCTATAATTGGAAAATTTACTTGCATTTGAAATTTTTTTTGGCTGTAATTAGCAATTTAACTTTCACGTTTGATAGTTTTTGGCGGTAATTTGTGATATCCCGTATCGATCTCGATTTTCTATTTCCCGTATTTTTATGAAAGAGGTATGTTGTACGCGCGTGCGCACGCGCGTGTGTTGGGACTTTTTAACCGTAAAACCTTTGGCAGGGCGGATAGAACACCTTGGCGGGCCGTAGTTTGCCCATCATTACTCTAAGAGAAAAAACATGTTTTCGAATGACATGCTGATTTTTAATGTGGTTAAAAATTCTGAGAAGTTAAAAAAAAAATTGAGTGTTTTTTTCGACAAGTTTAAACCCTCCGGAAAATGTCGTAAAAATTAGAGAACAGTTGCAGACCTTGTAGAAAACGTTAAATAACAGTACCAGATCTGTCTAGGCTTAAAATTTTCAAAAGGTGGTCCAAGGGTTACACAGGATGTGTTTCAGAACGTTGTAGAAATTAGAATGGGAGAAAATGTATCAGGTGGCTAACAACATAGCTTAGTGGGGTTTTTTTTAATTTTTCTTGTGACCGTGAACAAGTGATACAGAGTGCCAGATCAAATAATATTTAAATTTTAGATCTACATCTCCTTCATCATGGGTTTTCACTACTAACGTGAAAAAGTTTAATTAGATCTTGTGTTATATTCTTATTCAATTTTACCCATCCACCCCCCTTTCTTTTTTCTTTTTTTCTTTTCTTAGATAATTGCTGCCCTCAGATTTTCAAAATCTCCTTCCAGCGAGCCCTTCAGCCATTACGCAGGATCGGTCAATCATTATTGTAGCATCATTCCTAAACAATCGTGATTGTTTTTTTTTCCCTCCTCCTCCTCTAGACAATGTTTTCAATCGAAATCTGCCCTTATTTTCTTATTATCAAAATCTATGATAACTTATCAAATCAAAAAATACATACGTTTTCTATATGTGAAAATAAAATATACTTAGATAATATAGTAATTAACTTTCTTACCACTAAAGAAAAGAATATATGTTCTCTATATATGAAAAATAAAAGACAACATTCCATAGTAATTAATCTTATACTATTAAATAAAAATATTGTACACCAGTAATATGTACATTTCTTGTACTACCTAAAATCAATCTTCATCAATTGCAATAATTCAATTTTAATTACAAAACTTCTAACAAAATGAAAATTTTATATCAAATAAGAAATTCTACAGGCCAATTATAAGGTGGCTAATGTTTTAGGTACTATTTATTATATATACAAGAAATATTCTGAAATACTTACTTCCCTATTTTAGTGGATTTCAGAACTCCTTTCTATATTGAAATTTTTCTTGTATTTGACTGGAAGAGTAATCGGGTGAATGTCAGCTAACAAACATTGTGGTCTGAGCAATCCCGACAAAAATGTAGCGGAATAAGCCAAGACAAAAAAAATTCTGCAGCTGTGGGTCGAAGGGGAACTGGATCTTGCTTCTGAACCACGAAAGTACACCGACACACTGTTAACAAAACGCAGCAGTTTCTACGAAGGAACAATATCGCTGCTCTTCCCTGTCCTTGCTGTGATCAATCTCATCTCGCCATTTGTGACTTTTTTAACATTTACATGAAATTAAACGATAGTTCGAAAGGCGTAAATTTGGGATTTTGATATTCCGGGGAAACGGAAAAGATTGAAAGTAACACAGAAAAAGAAAGTAACATCAAAATTAGGGGAACATTTGATTGCGCTTTTTACCGGAATTTTCAGGAGTGGACATTTTATAGATTGCGTATATGCTACAGATGCACAGTAGAGAAGTGTTTCCTCTACTATAGTGGTGGTCGGCTGAAGTTGTTTTTCTGTAGTTCCCAACTTCTGTAGTTCGCTAATGCGAACTGATCTCCCCGTTAAAAAGTCTTGCCACAGACAGCAACAGGGCTACAACGATAAAATCTTCAATCTTTACGCTTCACTCATGGTTAGAAAAGTTGATGGCAGATGGCAGCACTACACATAACAAGCATTACGCAGAAACAAACTTTACGTTGGGTTCGCAACACTGACACGCACATTCCAACATGTACCAATTTGTTAGAAGTTACGCAGAGGAATATGGACGAGGTCTGGTTTAGTAGTATTAGTAGTGCTTCCACTACCTTTTTCAGCCCATGGCCTACTTCGGATCATATTTTCTTCTCGAGTCTCCCTTCTTCTCCAAGGCCTCCCCCCTCTCCCCCCCCCCCAACATCTATAATCGAGGTCCTTTCTACTTTTCGAATTGGATTTAATCAAACCTGAATTTAAACGAACAAGAATTTTGCAAAAATGATCGATCTCTGGGACCTTGGACCCAGTAACGGATCCAGAAGATGGGTGATCACCCCTTCCAAGAGCCGAAATTAAATAGCAAAAACAGGTCGGTGTAAAAGACGGGACAAATCACCAAGGGTCTGTCCTACACTGGGCTAGAGAAGCAGTGGGGGTCACATGCATGACTTTCTCAACACCATGGGTTATGAGCAAAGTGATGTTGTGGTTCCCATAAATAGTTTACATATTCATATACAACTCGAAAATCATAGTACCAATTCTTATCGCGCAAGCCCTCTATGAACATGACGCTTCGGGTCATGCCCACATGGTTCGATGAGTTAAGATGGCCCTGATTCTATGGACAGCTTTCTTGAATTCTGAATTCAAAGACTGAAAACTAGTCACGTCTTTTCCTCACCATATTTCACTGGAAAGTTTTATTTCTTTACAATTCTCAGTGGCCTTCTTCGCCACTTGTCATGGCTCTCTTTTCATCTGATTTTCTCCCGTGGCCCCTTAGAATATCCCGAACCGTGAGAGGGTCATATGGCCCTAGGTTGAGAACCACTGCAGGAGAGTATGTAGCGCTATTTTTCACTGTCCGTGATTGTAAGATGTTTAGATGTGTGTGTGTATATATATATATATATATATATATATAATCAAATATATCATATATGTATATATATATATATATATAATCAAATATATATATATAGAGTGCACTGAGAGAGAAAGAGAGGGCGTAGGGTATTTTACAGGAAAAACCGTTGATTCTAGGGGCATACTTCCAATTATAAAAAACATCAAAATAACGTGTAGTACTCAGGTATGTCATTCATGATGCAAGGGGTTTTATAGTTATTAAAAAAATAATTTTCTATACCGTCCCCGTGTTCCCAAACACCCAATTAGGAAGTTGTTACCCTGTCTCTCCTGAGGCCAAAAAAAAAAAAGTGGTCACTTTTCCAAGAGACCATTCACTGACATATTCGAATTCGAAAAACGAAGCAAAGCTAGAGAAAAACAGCATTAAAAAAGAATATTTTCTTGGAATTTTCCTTGTTGGCATCAGGACAATAGCTATCTGATTGTCGGATTGGGTTTTTGGGCACACGGGGACTGTGTATAAAAAGTTATATTTCTTTTCATTTTAATAACTATACAGCTCCTTGCAACATGAATGGCATCTCTATGTAGTACACGATATTTGGATATTTTTTCTAATAGGAAGTACGCCTCTAGGACCAACGGTTCACCATTGAAATGCCATACTGTTACCTATGCTCCCTGTATATTTTCGCAAATTAGAAAATGGCTTCTTGAACGATGTCAGCGGCCAGCGGCGCGGGGGTGGGGGGGGGGGGAGTCGCCCTCCAGAAAGGAGCGTCATCGGCCTAAAGCTTTTCAACGAACAACCAATTTATATTGTCCCATCGAGAGATCTTCGGGACTTTTGACAGGTTTTTCTACCCCAGTAATAAATTAGCCTTCGTTCGCGACATCATCCTGGAGAGACGAATGAACATCTCTCTATATATATATGAACCAACCAAACTTTCACCCTACCCTTCTTCGCTGTCTTCGGAAAACTAAAATCGCGTAAACCGCTACCACCATCAACCATTCCGGCTCACACCACCTCATTCCAAAACCAGCAACGCATTCCGGGGGAAAACTCTTGCCGGATAGATAGTATGCGTACGTACGTGCCCGACATATACATTTACTCGTACATATACACGCGAGCAGCACACTCACCTCCGAGGAGAAGAGAAAAATTAATTGTCCAAAGGAAGCGAATCGTGCTTCAAGAATGATGGATGAAGGCCCTTGAGAAGAGGAAGGATAAGTCTCCATCGATGGAGAGATGTTAAAGCAATATAAATACAAAAAAAAAAAACCCTCCAGAAGCCAAGCAAAAACTAAAATTTTCTTGTTCCAGAGATGGCGTCGACTCCAGAGAATTCAATAGACCTCAGGATCTAGGAAACGACTGAAATTAACCTCAGTTCTCGACACACGGAAAAACGTCTTATATAGTCTCTTGCTTTTAAAAAAGAATTCACATCTTTTTTTTTTTCAAAAATATGCGGTTTTATTTTGTTTCGCGAACCCTCCCATGACAGTGGCGTAAACGAATATTTTGCCGCATTTCGTTTCGGGAACGGATTCCGTGTACGTACATGCCCGTTGTTTTTCCCAAAAGACTTGGATATGCGAAAGGAGAGAAACGTTCTTGCCTTTGTGAAAAAAAAAGGGAGGGGGGTATAATGTGCAAGAAACATTCTCAACACAGCAGCTGTCTTCCCGTAGCTGCTAATGGAATTTTCTTATCGTCGTGAGGCTGGAGCAAAACAATCCTTCCACTTAACTCCACGGACAGCAACATGCGGACGACGCAAGAAGAAAATAGGTAAAAAGTATGTTGGAGGGGAAAGAGAGCCCCTTTCACAACTGATTGTACTTTCAAATGTGACAAAAACCCGCTGTCGGGATTTCAAACTTTATGGATAGCGTTTGAGAAATACATATAAAACCAGTGTAATATGTAGACAGAACATGTTTCTGAAGTTTCTAACGTTTTTGTTGTCTTCTTTTGAAACAAAATACGCTTATGTATAAAAAATCAACTTACAGATTTTCGTGGTGAATTCTAAGGAATTTTTTCTTATTCTGAACAAAACTCAAAAGGGTACCCTCTACGAGATAAATGGATTTTGAGGAAGATAAATCTCTCTCTGGCAAATCCATCGTTTTGTTTATTTTCCCTTCTGTGATTTAGTGCCATGCATTTACTGATATTATTTGTATTATATGATAAGGAAATAACCACACACCGTTTCCCGAAAAGAAACAGGTATGTTCCGAAATGATACTGCCTGTTATTGATTTTTATCATTTATATTATTCATGATTGCATATTCAAAGTGCGCCTACAAGTGTGCTTCTGTGCAGTAAATGTCATCATGCGGAAAAGCCATCCGATTCCTTGAATTCCCTAACACCAACAGTTGGAAGGTGATTAGCAAGGCATTTTTATGACCTACAAACCAAGAGAATATTCTCTATAAAAAAATGCATCTGTTATTTATTTAAAAAATCTGAAAATATGCCTTTTGTAAATAGGCTGACCATATTTCTTCGAGAAAAATACGGGAAATTAAGGAACATCACCAATCATTATCAAAAATATGCCAAAGGTACACAAATAAAATTTCCAGATGTTGCTTTTGTTGTCGAAAAACCGGCAATAATTGCCAAAAAATGGTGCCAAAATAAACTGAAATTGCCAACTATTGCTAATGTCACCGAGAAATCGCTAATTATGTGAAATGAACTAGGAAAAATAAAGAGCTTGTGTAAAAAAATCCCTCTTTGCGTTGCTGAAATATGCAAAATAATGCTATAAAAAATGAAAATATGTCTTAAATTCTGAAAATCATAAAAAAAAAACCTTAAAATTACTACTGAAAAGGATGAAAAAATGCTCTATTGCATAAAAATCGAAAATTTGCAAAATCATAAAAAAAATGTGCAAAGTTTTAGAATTCCTAGCCCTAGTGATTAGTGTCATAAAAAACACTTTTCAAGCATATGACAATGTAGGTTGTTCTCTTTCCTATTGCCCATATTCGAATTCACTCTAACAAATTCAACATCTATTTTAAAGAAATTTAATTCCTAACATTTGTGGACTTTTTCAAATAACTTTATAGCACGATTTTCATGCGTATGTTATAGTTCCCAAATGAGTTTTCATCCTCAAAACGTGAAACGAACTATCACTGTCCATTAAATACATATATGCTACGGAAAATGTGATAAATGCAGTTATATATATAAGTAACCGGCTATTATATATATGTGTACTTACCAAGCATTTTGGTAAATTTGATATATTTTCCTTAATTAATCACTTTTACCGCCGATTATTCATACTACCCAAGCGTGGCGTTGTTGGCAAACATGATTAATCGTACTATATGATATAGTATACATCAGGGCTGGCCGAATCACCAAAAAATCTAGGCGCAAGAAAAAAGTTTTAGGCGCTCTGAAGTGGCAAACGCAGCTAAAGAAGTGGCAAACGCAATAAGTAACACAGTAAAGGCATATGAACGTCGGAAACACATTGCTAGGGAACGGTAGCCAAAGTAAACATTTTAAAAGTGATTGTTGCCTGACGGTTTTTCGCTCATTTCGGGCATTTGTCCAGCTCTGACAAAATTTTATAGTAGCCTATCGTTCAAGTCAAGTCATGTTTGGCATATATGGAAAATTTGGTGGCGATAGAGATCACCAAAATCACCATAATTGTAGATTTGTATAGAGAACACACACACACACAAAAAATCAATTTTATAGAAGATAATAAACGCCTGCTTTTAATCCAAAACAAAAATATCCTGGTTTACAACAATGTAAAAAATGAGAATGGCTCATTTGAACATTTAACCAGTTATGTGTGAAAGAAAAACTGTTTCCCCTTTCATACGTTCCGTTCTATCAAATGCATGTATGATCATCGTATTCGCATTTGGATATCTTTCGGGTGTAGTTATCAATTGGGTATTGTTATCAAAAACCTAGAATTTTGATGAGATCACATTAAGTGCCGTGCACTCTATATCGAAATTTGTTTCATATAGATTCGGGTGTTTCTACCAGAAAAGTGTGATACACAGCACTCGAACTTATCATGAGATTAAATCAACGGAAAAGTCCGAGCGCCAGACAATAAAACGCCTATAAGAGATGCTCTTAAAAATTCCAAGATGAGTAAAAGGCGGGTTTTTGACGATCTTTTGTTATTGGCTTGATCCAGGAGAGAGCGTGAATGCGTAAATATATATCTATCCGACAGACAGCCGCAGCCAAATCAAACTAATGGAAAGATTATCGCTTTTTATTATCGCAGCATTTCCCAACACTGAAGGGTAAAGTGGGTGTTCATTTCCTCTTTCTTTTTTTTTCTACTTCGGAGAGGCTGCCATTGCTCGGTTGAAGGGGGAAAGTTGAGGGGATTTTTATGTTGATTCCTGGAAGCTGGAGCGCTCAGTCGCCTCACTGAATAATGCATGAAATAAGCTTTAAGTGAACTGAAATGCTCTCGAGACAACCAACCCCCTGACCTGATGCACTAACGCCTTTTGTAGCGTTTTGTCAGATCCCCTTGTGTGTGTGGCAAGAAAAAAATATAAAGATCTCCGTGTGGTCAGCGCTTCACATCCACGCAAATAAAACTCAAATCGTAACTTCAGACGTCGTATTTCAGATGAAACACAATTTTTTTTTCTGCTCCTGCCTCTCTCTTAAACACACACATATATACTATATATATATATATATATCCGAACATTTTTTTGCCTTAAATTTTTCACTTGAGTTTTCCAGTAAATATATTATTGTAATTCAATGAGACAGTGAATGTATTAGAACTGCACAAAATATCTAAATAGATACGTACTTCAAATACACAGTTTCATTTCGATAAATTGAATATTCCAAAAGGGAAAAAATCATGAAAACAAAAATTAGAATCTAATTCAATGTAGGGAGAGGTTCAGGTGTTTCAAGGCAACGTGAATAACGCAATTTGTAGCTTGTTGTGAAAATAGTCTTTCTGCCTTAAATATGGTACAGGGTGCCCCATAAATTCGTAAACAGTTTAAAAAAATCATAAAAATTGAAGAAACCGGTATATTTGAATACGGTTTTTGAGAAAAAGTTATTCTAACGAAAGGAATTTTTTTTTTCTTTGGTGCAGCGAACAAAAATTAATTCAAATTTAAGCGACGAAAGTAAATCACAAAATTCTGAACCTGAAATTTTCTTCAATCTCTTCTGTGTCCGAAACGTTCGTAAGACTTCATCTACTGGTTCATTTCTGAGGTAAAACAACTTCATCAATAGGGCTTCATCCATCAATATCAACATAACAATAAAAAACCAATATAAAGGTTTTCGGTTACTGGTTGGTGCCAGTAACAGGAAAATTCAGAAATGAGCTGTTGATCGTACACACTGCATTTTGAGGAATCCGATTTGCATATTTCCGGTGATTTGCTTTCGTGCAGTGCCTTCTATCGCTAAAATTTAACTTTTTTTTCTGTACCAAAAAAGTCCCTCTTCTTGAGAATAACGTTTCCGCAAACCGCATGCATTAATATTCCATTTCCTTCAATTTTTACGAATTTTTAAACTATTTATAATTTATGAGATACTCTGTATATAATAGCAGCAGGTGTGAGTGTATTTAATTATAAAACATGTGATAAGATTTGTTAATAATACGTATCTACAGAGCCGTATAATTTCAAGCCAGATATTTGTTAAGAAGTTGCGTCAAAATGTCAATATATTATAAAGGAGGTTAAAGTCAGAGTGGTGTAAGTCGATAAATTCTCATTGTGAGAATTAAAATTTTGTTTTACTAGAATTGTTGTCATAGGCTCCTTGTTAAAAATTTCGTGATTCGACAATCTTGTGACAAGCTATTGTGAAGCTGAGACAGTTCATTTACAGAACAGACACACATTTTACAGAAGAACGTGCCATCAGTCGGCGCTTCCCTAATCTATGGCCTCCCCGATCCTCGGACCTTCATCCATGCGATTTTTGGTTTGGGGGCATTTGAAACGTCTGGTAAGCCGCGACATTCCAAGAACTTTACCTGACCTTAAAGACAGCATTTCACGGCACGTGCTGAACATTTTCCCGCACACACTTCGGTCAGTTGTGGAACATGCCATCTTACGATTTCGCATGATATCTGAAAATGATGGCCATCATGTGGAACATGTTTTGTTGTAGTAACAATTGTAAAAGTGTTTAACGATTGTTAAAATTGTAAACGCTTGCCTTAATGCGTTATTTCTTAATAAAACACCCTCTGGTGGCACCATGTGCGACTAAGTTTTTTCACTCTCAAACGAATTCCCATCACTTCATGAAGTCCTCCACAAAATTCCACAATTTTCTGATGACTGGTCCCACCTGTAGGCTACTTTCAACTTGGGTCTTTTAGTTATGGACTCCCTGTACATTCATTTCATTTCAAATCATTATCACATAATTTTTTTTAATGTTTTAAACATCGCAGTGAAATACGGTTTCATAATTGACTCATTTTTATGAATGAATTTTTTTATTTGGTTAATTCTACGTACGATGAGAGCCGTCTAAAAGAGTTCGTTGGGCTCGAGAACGAAAAACTTTTAATTCAACGTCTATGAAAATCTTTTAGCATTAGATCAATAAATTGAAATGTCCAAATTAAATGAAATACGGAACTAAGAAACAGACAAAATTATAAACTCGTTCAAGTTATGGGTTGTGATTTGTACAGGGATTAAAAATGATTTGATTATCTGATGCAGGGCCGTAGCTAGAAATTGCGTTCGGAGGGGGTTTCGGAGAGAGGGCAGAACAAAGTGGTCGAACAATAGATTTGGCCATCTTTTCTCCTTTCTGCAGTCATTTTCTCACATTTCTGGGACCCCCCCGCTACTTGATCTGATGTACCGCAGACCGATTTTACTTACTACACAATCAATAATTCATTTGAACCAGAACAAAATATGTCGTTCGAAAAATTAGAGGGAAGGAAAACGAAGGCCGTTGTTAGAATTGGTATAATATCGTGTCCAAATTATCCCCATTTGTTTCAAGCATCGAAACTTTCTCTGTTTTCGAGAACAGCAATTTAAAGTTTGAAGTTTCAATCTTCTCGGAGAAACTTTTTTTTTTTGGGGAACGATTTTGCCTAAATAAAAATTTAATCGCGCCACGATGGCCATTCCATGAAGATCCGATGCCCGCGGAATTGTCGCAGAATCCGATACTCAAAAAGCCGGCAGAGGGACCAATTTAGATTCTCGACTACTTTTATACAGTAAAAATTCGAGTACTAGCGCTCAACTCTGACGCTTCGAACTCGAAATAAACTTTTATGTCGGGACGGAGGCTTTTAGAGGAGAACCAGCAAACGTGGAGGAGGCTTTTTAGATATTTTTTTGGCTTTGGCGAAGCGTCACACGGAGAAGGATCATGAACGAACGTAACGATTCCAAAACCGCTGTTTGGAGCCTAATCCAGGATTAAGTTTCGTCATCCAAACGATTCCATCCAATAAGAATTGCTCATCCTCGGTACTTCTTTTCTGCCGCGCGCGCGCGTGTATGTACGTACTGCACCCTCGCGTTCGTCGAATGTACAAGAGCGCGCGGGAACCTATCCCCGGTATATTTTGCTATTATAGCATCATGGATAAAGGGGGGAGAAGGGCAATGCTTAATCCCCGGTCTCTTAAAAACCCTAATCCTCCCGCCATCTAGCGTCAAATACCGTCTGGGGACCCATCCATCCTCTATTTGCATCGGCCTTTTACTGGTTTTGTTGCTGGCGAGGGCAAGAAGAGAATATCGTTCGGAGGTGGGGTTGTCTGGAGAGGACTTGCCTATCGACTAATTCGCCGTCGATGGCTTTTGTGGAAAAGGATAGGGAGGACACACACAAAACCCAAAAAGATGGCAGATGGGTGGCAAAGGGGAAATGGCGAAACGGGAAAAACGTTAATTGATTCCAAGTCTTACTCGTATTCTCTCCACCTCCTGGTTATCTCTGCTTCAGAAGTCCAGGATTTAGCCAGCTGATGTATCCATGAAATCCTTCGTCATGGAGCCCATATTCTACGTAGAAAAGCGAAAAGTTTATAGCCGTAATCGTAACTAAATGTAGTTCGTATCCTTTGCCAATAACCAGGCTGGAAGTTCTTTGAGTTAGGAAGCGTCTTTGCCATCCTATTAAAATTCCATTAAAATTCAATATAATGTGTGTGCACCTTTCTTATCTTAAATGTCACGAGATTTCTAGTTGACCCGCATTTCTTATTCAGGGAAATCGACGTAATTATTACCGCGTATTGATGATCAATCTAGTTTTAAGTCACAAAAAAAAGTCAATGAGTAATGTATTGCAAATACCTGGAACTCAATTAGGTCTCAATAGCGAAGAACTTGATTCTTTGATATTGAGACCTAATTGACAATCAAATTATTCGAATAAGGCAATGCAAAAGAAAGAATCTGATACATTATAGCTTTCAGTCGTGCGCTGAATAACCGTCTTTTTCAAGAACCAGGAGGGGGAATGTTGAAAAACCATTAGAAAATTTTTTCAGAAGATAACATGTGGGACCTTAAGAAATGTTATTTGATAGCACTCATGTGGAAAAATGCATGTTTAAGAATCTCAATGAGGTTAATATATCTATCATGGTACTATTATGTGCATTTGCGTTCATGGGCCGTTCAATTATTATGTAAGCAAATTTTTAGCCATTTTTGACCCCCCCCCCACTGTCAGCAAAAAAATCAACAAAACTCTAAACCCCCCTCGTCAGCAAAATTTCGTCATCACTGCCTCCTACCCCCTAACGCATTTTGGTGGGATCAGAAACGTACGCGGCAGGGGGGCATAGGGGGCTCGTGCGCCTAACCCATCCAAGACTTCATAGACTTGGCTGTGTTCTTCGAATCATTGTCTTGTTGAAAGATCCATCCTCGAAGTATTTGAGTTCTGTCGTAGGGTAACGTGTGGGAATTTAGAATGTCCAAATACTGTTTTTGGTCCATGATGTCTGTTATTCGCACCGAAGGACCAGCATCAGAGATCATCCAAAGAAGCCCCGCACCACCACTATGTTTAACTGGAGGAAACTGATATCTCCTGTTGAATCGCTGGTTTACTGGCTGCCTAATATATCGTTGTTCACTCGATTCAAACATTTGAAATTGGGACTCATCTTTCCAAACAACCTTTGCCCATCGTTTCGGAATTCAACTTTGGTGCTCAAGAGCAAAATCAAGTCGGGCCTTTCTATTCTTAACGGAAATCAAAGGATTCTTTGTGGATCTTCGACCAAAAAAGACGAACTTCATAAAGAGGCAACTTGATTGCAGAGACACTGAAAGAAACTCCATAAACTGACTTGAAATGCTTGGTTTATCTCGACTGCACTCTTAGTCGGATTCTTTACCAAACGTTGTTTTATCAAGCGATCGATTCTGGAACTCGTTTTTCTTGGGCAACCAGAACCAGACTTTCTGTTTGTCTCACCACACACTTGGAACCGCTTCCAAACATCACATATTGCCGATTATGGAACACATAGAGGTTTAGAAATAGGAAATGTAACTTTTTCCATCTTGGATAAGTTTCACGATCTGTTCTTTTGTTCCCAGAGAAATTTGTCTTTTACGAGGCGTTTCCCTCGCTTCCAAACTTACAAAAAAAAAACGATTTTAAATTTAAAAAAGTAAAAAACTGCTCCAGAATCAAAAGAAATTCACACTGTCCGACTTTTTTTGACCTTTGAATGGATTTCTTTCGGGGAGCAGCATATTATATACCCTTTCTTTTCCTATAAAATTAACTCAGTCGTAAGAGTTACGTAGATAGACGTCTTACAACGTAATTCCGATTTGCATAACATGATTTGCATTTCATTTCGAAGGGAAAAAAACAGATCGTCCGATTTTTTTTAAACGCAACTGTGTATTTATTAAGCGGTAACAGTCACTGGAATCAGAGACAGGCCTGGAAATTTCACCGCCAGTTGTGGAAATAATTTTATATACAACCTCTGACAATAAAGTTTGGTGAATAAAGACAGAACGGCCGATCTGGCAACACTGGCGAAGCAAAACGCTGCACATGCGTAGCGGCAGGTGTTGACCATCTGCCGGCCGCCACCGTTGTTCAGTTGAGCGTCGTTTGTGTTCCGTGAAAGACTTGTTTTACAAAGTGCCTGTTTAGTACATTAGTTCTTAACTGAGAACAGGAAAATGAACGAACAAAAGATCAATTTATAGTTTTGTTTTGTCTCAGGTACGACTCTGAAACGAAACGGCAAAGCATGGAATGGCGTTCTCCTGCATCACCTCGTCGGAAAAAGGTCAGAGCAGAAAAATCACGCATCAAAACGATGCTAATCACCTTTTTTTGATAGTCAAAGCATTATCCACAAGGAATTTCTACTTGAGGAAACGACGATGAATGCTGCAAGGTACATTGAAATTTTGACCCGTTTCATGAAACGTCTACGCAGGGTACGACCTCAGTACGCACAACAAGGTTCATGGTTTCTTGTTCACGACAATGCTCGCCCTCACACAGTCAATATCGTCAAACAGTTCCTGGCAAAAAAGGGGGTGGTGCAAATTGGACATCCACCATATTCGCCAGATCTCAATCCTCCAGACTTCTTCCTATTCCCACGACTCAAACTCGCTTTGAAAGGAAAGAGATTTGACGATATTCCTGACATTCAACGAAACGTGACGAGGCTTTTGAACTCCATCCCAAAAGAAGTCGTCTTGCAAAGTTTCCAGGACATGTATAGGAGATCTCAGCGGTGCATAGTAATGGGAGGTGACTATTTCGAAGGACAGTAAGGTAACTTTCATTAACATTTCATCTACGTTAATGTTACAGGACTATTCACCGAACTTTATTGTCAGAGGTTGTATATGCGACTCTCTACAATACAGTATTTGCATGCACAGTCACCTCAATGGGACGACTGATAAGGCTCTAGCCTAAAAGAACGGGGATCCGTAGCACATTTTTTTTATTTCTATTTCTATAAATTGATAGAATTTTAGCCATGGTTTCAATCAGCTCGAATCAGATCGGATATACGAAGTCAGATCTACATGCGAAGTTGATCCCACTTTACGGCCTCTAACATTTAATGGCCCGATGTGGCTACACATACATTTGAGATAGGTTGTCTGACTTTGACTGGACCGTGTGTTTGTAGTAAACTGTGAGAAACCATGTCTGAAACCTTTTTAACAGAACTTGAATAATGACTTCTAAGTTATGATGGGGAAGCAAATAGAGAACTTACATAATGGCGAGTTTGTATATCATGTGCCATGTCGGCAATATTTAGATTATGCTATTATTTGTATTGGGTGATAATAATAAACTCATTCTTACGGTTCGGCAATCTGGTCTGCTTCTTATCTCGAGAAATTTAATTCAATCTTTAACTCCTTTGCTAAAAGAATTTTTCATTTAGATAGAAAAACACCGGGACATATAGTCAGAGCGGAACGCGGACAGGGGAATGAGGGAGAAGAGCCAAATAGGGCCTCTTTTCATGGTTGATACTATTTTTTTTATGTCCTTCTCTTTTTTTCTTTTGTTTTTTCGGTGGAAAAGGCTTATAGAAACAACGCTATATTGGAAAATTGAATTGAGAACCTGCACACTCTGTTACGTTATACAGTAAATCTGTACGGCAATTCGGATGACCTTGCAATTCTCGCTGTTTTATAGCCTGGATGTGATGTCATAGAATTGAAATGTCTGTCCACATTTCGGAACTCGGAGCCACATATTTTAGCACTTTTCACAAAATTTCTATTGCGTTACTGGCTCAGGATTGAAAAAATTCGAAACAGTTGGGCTACCAAAACAATGATTTTTAAAACTCCGCGATAGATACGAAGCGAGCCGAAACTGAAAATACAATTGACTTGCAAATTTGTGGAAACCATGCCTGAACGATCTAGAATTTTAAAAAGAAATCAGACTCAACAAAATTACTTCATACTTTCAAATTATTAAGATTTCGCGTGGAAAAGTTGTAAAAATCAAATTTTCGCAATTATTTCATCCAGAATTTAAGAATTTCGCATTTATCACATCTATTTCGTAAATACGAAAAATTACGTACCCCCCCAGTAATGTTAAAAGCAGAAGAAGAGGAGGGGGGGGGGGAGAATGATCTCTTGAAAATTAGAATCTCTAGAAAAAAGTCTCAAGAAAAGCTACCAGAAGAGGAGATTTCTTTCCCATTCTCTACTCTTCTCTCTCTATTGCCGATGTTCTTTTTTTTTTCTTTTACCCTCTTACCCGGAGTCTTGAAGACGCTGTTATTTAAGTTTAATGTGTGCGTTTCGGAAGTTACATGTAATCCCGAACTCTCCATCTTGTGTATATGTGGGGTCGTTTTTATTTTTTACTTTACCAGTCAGTTGATCGTATAAAGATCTTTTCTTTTTTTGTTTTGCTTCTTGTTCTGCGGTCTTTTTTTCTCTTATTATTATTTTCTAATGTTATTGTGTATGGCTTTGATCCTCCCGCTTGTTCACGCCACCTATACCGTCTCCATCATATACAATGACTCTGGAGGGTTCGGCACAAAATCGAAGTAAGGGAAAAAAAGGAGAACCAAGAAGAGATGGGAGTTTCGGGATTGTAGTAGCAAGAAAGAATTAAGCGAGTTCTTTCTCGTGTCTGTCTATCCCCCGGGTGGCAATTCCCGATGCCACCAAATGCCCATCATCAACTTTTATGACCGTGCCATCTCTCTTCTTTAGATGGTAGAGGATGCCGTATACAAAAAAAAAAAAGATGTCTCTGGAAATGCTTGCCTAACTGCTCTTTTGTTTTTGCAGTCCTACACAAAGACCCCAAATGCCATTTTGTCCTATCCTTCTCCCTTTGTATTGCTTTTTTTTTTCTGTGTGATTCTATTTTTTGGTTTTACTTCGGAATTTTTCGTCTCTTCATTTGTGCGACATTTTATATATATGGGATTTGTGAGTTGCGCCGCAGTCCAGCCTTCCGCAAGACTCCGAAGAAGAACCATCCGCGAATTCTTTATGCGCCTATTATGATCGTGACGCTCTTCAGGATTTTCAAATAGAGCCTCTTCATGGTTGATACTCCTTTTTATGTCCTTCTTTCTCTTTCTTTCGTTTATTTTTTTCGGTCAGAAAGGCTTATTGAAAGAATGCTATATTGGCAAATTGAATTGAGAACCTGCACACTCTGTAACGTTATAAATCTTCGGTACGGCAATTCGGACGACCTTGCAATTCTCGCTGTTTTATAGTCTGGATGTGATGTCATAGAACTGAAGAAATGTCGATGAGGAGTGATGATCTCATTGTTTTTAATCTTCCTTCTATGACTGATTTTGCATAACTACGCCCTCCGGGACACTGAGCTTATATTACAATAGCGACAGAGCGTGATCGAACTCCATCGTTCATTTCAAGTATCTTTCTTCTGTTAATTACGAGCGCTCCAGCTCTTACTGGGACGACTTAAAAGTAGTCAATAGTAGTTTCCGATTTCGTACGTGAGAGTTTTTTCTACTCACCCCATTCAAGTTGCAACCAAGGATTAACATTGTACAGTGGATTCATAACGGACACTCCCCTTATCGAACACCTCCCGTTTGAAGTGAAACAGGAACCTCGATGTAATTCACTGTACAGGGTTTTAACTATCGACGGCCCACAATAATTTTCATGAGAGACCTTTTCCTTTGGAAACACTAATATAGAAAAGGGTTCTCAATTTCTTGATTTGTTTCAATTTTTTTACCAATAATTAAGAAGTTATAAAGCTTTAAAAATTGATTACGTCACTTCATAATCCTGCCAAATTCACCGAATGTACACCAGACGTATAAATTGAAGTTTTTAAACGTGAAAATATAATCCATTGTATAACCTAATCTATCCCACAAGAAAGAAATCAAAAAAGAAAAAACAAAAATCCCCCCCCCTTTGTGTGTGCGCGTGCGTGAGTGGGCTTTTCAGATATTTAAGCGGTAATTATTACGATTTTCTCAAATTTCAGTTTTTTGAATTGATCCGTGAGATTTAAAAAAAACTACTGCCGCTCCGAAAATTCTGAAATTTTGCAGAAATTTTTACTCACATTTTTTGGTAAAATTTACCTCAGAATAAGAAATTAATTTAAGTATTTTTGAAAATATGTTGAGTTCTCGGACTGTTGAAATGTATGCATTTTCCTTCAAATTGTAAAAATTCATAAAATTCTAACGAATGATCAAAAATCGAAGTTCAAGGTTCATTTTACTAACACATGTCGTATAAATATTCCTACAAAATTTGAGAATTTTTGGTGTGTTCTGTGTTTATAATTCTTTTCTCGTTAGTTTTTCATTTTAATGGCTGTATTATACACATAAATGATATACTTGATTCAACTATTGAAAATGACTGTACCCTTATGAAATTGGTGTGTTCACCAGTATCCATCCAAAATCCCTCTAATCATACAGAGTGGAAAAAATTTCGAAGCCGTGTATAAATCTTTCTTGTAAAAATGTAAAGCAAATTCATTAACAGTTCGTCGCGATAAAAATCAATTGGAGTCGCAAGGAAATTGAAAACCTTCGTTGCAACACGTATAAATCGGTAGGAAAATGTGCCTCGATGAATAATCAGTAGAAAAGACTAGAAACCACAAATTATATTCAATATGCCAATTAATAAAATGACTAGTTTAATTAAAAGTTTCTGATTGAATCGTTGTTATTGTTTTACTGTTTCCACCAGTCACATTCGTCAAGCTATCATTTTTACATCCTACATCGAAGCTTTTTACGCGCAACCGTTTCGATAAAATTTTAAAATTCCTCAAAAAACATGACCCTGTTTTATTGATACAAGTGTAATCTGCACTGGGGGAGGGGAGATGGGAAAGACCGCCCTATCAAGAGCCGAATAATACGGTAAAATTTGTCTGTCCCGTAAAATATGGGATGATTAAATTCTTACACAATTCGTCCCTCCCATCACATCGACCTGGATCCACACCTGATTTACGCTGAACATATGCTTACTGATATTTGTATAATCTAAGACCAGCAGAGGAAATTCTTGGGTGCACTTTTTTGATGGAATGGTTCAGTTGGGGTGCAGAGGATCAAGGACGCGCTAATTATTCGAGTACTAAATTAGTTCTACGCGGCCTCAGCGAGCAAAATGTTGATGATTATTGTTAAATGCAGGTTTTCTTAGTGGTCATGGTGGGCACACGCGTGTGCATTTGCCAAGTTGCAAAAAAATAAGCCATATTCAATAAATAGCTTTATAGATATAGTGTAGAGTTTGTGCTATTTTGAGATTTAGCGAGAAAAACTTTATAAAGCGTCAAACTGAATTTTGTCAATGATGTATAAAAGAAATATACAGCACATTGTGAAGAAAAAAACTAGGAGAGAAGATGACAGTGGCAGGCAAAAATGATGTCGTTAGTTGTTTGGATTATAAGGAGGAGGTGTGTTGTGAGTTGGTCTCTCTCTCTCTCTGTTCTCTTCTCTTCCGTGATTCGATCAAGCAATAGGCGACAACGAGTGCCTACACTAATGGGTTGGCTTTGCTGCTGCTACTGCCACTGTACCGTGTTTTCACCACACACACACACGAGACAGACACTCTCCTACAAACTCGACATCTCCCTGCAATGTTGTATTCCCCGCCTTTGTTGTATTCCGAGAGCAATTACCGAGCACTGGTGTTTCTCAGGTCCCTTTCCGTAACGAACTTTAAAAGCTGCGATGTCTCCCGTCCTTGTCTTCAACGTTAGAGCCCTCTTCCTGCTGCTGCTGCTGCTCTTGTTCTTTTAACCACCCGCTGTTTTGGACGCCCTCCTCGTTATTTGGCAAGCCTCGTTAGTTCCCCGAAAGCCAAAACGTGTGTTTGTTTCCTCTATCTAATGGCAAAAGAAAAATCCTTAGATTTCCGGTGTTCCGGGAGGAAAAAAAATATTTATAAAACAAAGACTGGTGTGAGAGAAATGCTTATTCTAAGCCCTCACAACGCATTTTCAAGTTTCCTCAACTGTGTTTTGCCCTTATTCCTCTGCAACTGAACTGCCACTGAAAGCATACGTCAACGAAAGGTCACTAAAACGGAACTGAAAGGGTCACGTCAATGAAAGTCACTGTAATTAGACTCTCAGCCAAACGCACGTACATATTCAGAACAGATTGCATATGTTACGGTAAATGTGGTTATTGTACATAATAATTGGTTAGTATGCATAATCACCGAGCATTTCGGTAAGTTTAACGAATTTCTCCAAATTTATCAGTTTTACTGGCGATTACGCATAGTACCCAAGTGTCGTTGGTAAATTTAATAAGTACTAAAAAAGTTATCACTTTTACCGGTGATTATGCATAATACCCAAGCGTCGCGTCGTTGGTAAACATGATGAATCGTATTATATGATATACTATACATCATAATTCATACAGGTATTGTATCATTATATCGGGGTACGATCATAAAATTTGTTATCATTATATCGGGGTGCGATTATATTCATCACACATACTAGACTCATTTGGATTTTTTTTTCATATTTATCAAATTCAGCAAATACACTAAAATTATCATGCATAATGATAGAAAAAGACGATAAATTTCAAGAATTTATCAAATTTACAACAAAGCTTGGATATTATGCATAATTTCCGGTAAAAGTGATAAATTTATCAAACTCCTCGTGCTCGAATTTTGATGTAATATATAAGTTCCTAAAAATTACACATGGTGGCGTCTCATCATATAGCACGTGCTTCTATGACTATAACACTAGACCATTTCCATGAATGTAAGTGCTATACCTCACGAGTTATTAACGTTTACGTGTAATATCTCTCCGCCCCCCATGCTCTGAATTTCTCTTAAATATTCATCGTTTTGCTCCCAGGCATCCCGAAATGATTCAGAATGGTAGAAAATGATTCTGAGAGGTTGCGTATGTTATAATATAGGACATGTTAAGACCTTCATAACTTGAAAAAGAATAAAGACAGACTGACGAAAGAAAAAGGTTGAAGAGTGCTAAATCAGCCATGCTCTAGAAGCTGAGAGTAACAAAAACCGCCCCCGGTGGACAATCCTTGAACTTTCTTATGTTATTTTGACAACTAAGCAAGTTTTGAAGAAAAAAAAAATTACAGTACATGCTTATGAAGCTTTATTTAGTAAGATGATAAATAAGACTTACTCAGAAAACGTGTATACACGGTGTTCTGTTAATGGACCGACAAACTCAGAGGGTTGTTAGTAGACATCAAGAGGAACAAAAATTGCAGTGGAACATGGTGTCGCAAACCACGTTGAGAGGGTGAAAATCGCGAAAAACGCGTGCAGGTTTCGACGTGAGCTGCAACCGCTCGTGAACTTGTCGACGGAGAATCGGCAAACAGTTGCACAGCACGGTTTCTTATTTGAGGAGTGCGTACATTACGTGGTCTCTCTGCATCTCACGCCGTGCTGGGTGGAAGGTCCCAGCCTATGCAACCAAAAATTTTGTCCGCTAACGAAGAGCATCCCGTTAATAGGTAGTAAAATACATTGAGTCAACGACGTAATTCAAAAAGTGTCCGTTAATGAAGTTGTCCACTACAGGGAGTGTCCGTTATGGGAGGTTACACTGTAGAATGATCGTCAGTTTGAGATTCTTTGGAATATGGACTGTGTCCCTGTTCGGTTAGGATGTAGAATGGTCGTGTTCCTTACGTTACTCGCGTGAGAGTATTAAGGGTACCTTCATTGGCTAGGTCGAACTTGCTGAAATCCTTGGGTGGCGTAGAAATTTCTAATTTTTTAGACTTGACCAGATACAATTTTGATATGTAACATTTGTACTAATTTTCTTTCAAAACGGAACATTTCCAAAATTGAAAATGAGTGTAAATTTAGTAAAACTTCTGTAAACTTAGCAAAAGTGGAAATGTTCGCTTTTGAAAATAAGCTCCTCAATTACTCTAGCGCAGCCATCTTCAACCCGTTGCTCGCGAGCACCATGGGGCTCCCTAAAGCATCCAGAGTGCTCGATGCTCGTGTCCGATTTGGTGCTCGCGAGCACTTTATTAACGTTTCAATATTTAAACCTTGTACAAATTGCATTCAAGGATTGAAATCATCCTGATTTCGTGCATTTGTATGTCAAACATGCTGTAAGGATGCTCTTCTTTTGATGATGGGTGCAGGCAGTGCTCGCAACTAGAAAAAGGTTGCGGATCTCTGCGCTAGCGTCTTTACGAAGTGGTCGGGAAGTTTGCGAAGACACTTGACTTCGGACTTGGACCATAACATACATATATATATCCATCATCTTTACTCATTCACTCAATAATGATGACTTCATTAATGATCTCGTTATGTTCGACGCATTATTCTTCGAGAAAACTTCGTTGATTTTACAAGGAAAAAAATTTCAATAGGACGCGACAACAAGTAAAACGTCGATGATAATGGAGATCCGGAAATTTCGCCTCAGACATTTTACCTCCAGAAATTTCGCCCCGACATTTCACCTGCCGTGATCGTATGAGTGACCGAGTGAGTGACCAATCGAGTACGTGAGTGTGAGTGACTGTATGGGTGAAGGAATGACCATATGAGTGATCAAGTGTGTGACCAAATGAGTGAGTGAGTGATCAAGTGTATGACCAAATGAGTGAGTGAGTGACCGTATGAGTAAGTGAATGTGAGTGACTGTATGGGTGAAGTAATGACCATATGATGATCAAGTGTGTGACCAAATGAGTGAGTGAGTGACCGCAAGAGTAAGTGAATGTGAGTGATTGTATGGGTTAGTAAATGCCCATGTAAGTGAACAAGTGCGTTACCATATGAGTGACCAAGTGCGTGACCATGTGAGTGATCAAGTGAGTGACCGTATTAGTGAACAAGTCATTGACCGTATCAGTGACAAAATCAGTGACCGTATCAGTGACTGTATGAGTAGCCAAGATAGTGACCGTATCAGTGACTGTATGAGTAGCCAAGATAGTGACCGTATGAGTAGCCAAGATAGTGACCGTATGAGTAGCCAAGATAGTGACCGTATGAGCAGCCAAGATATTGATCGTATATGTGACCGCACTCACCCATATACAGTCACTCACTCCTCTCAATTGGTCACTCATACGATCACGCACCCACTCACATGGTAATTCATATGGTCACTCACGCATTCACTTGGTTACTCACATGGTCACTCACGCATTCACTTGGTTACTAACATGGTCACTCACTCCCTTAGTCACTCATACGGTCACTCGCCCACTCACTTAGTCACTCACCTACTCACACGGTCAGGGCAGGTGAAATGTACCGTAAACGAAACGTACCAGGGGCGAAATTTCCGTAAAACACAAGGTTATTGGACATTTAATACTTTCGAAATGTTTTTCTTTTAGAAACTTCCATATTATAATATAGCTCTTCATTATCATTTTAACTCATTCGTTTTTTTTCTTCAAATTTACATTTCGTGGATAAAAATATAATGTCCATGCAGTTTCTCAATTTGAGTTTATTTTTTAACTCTTATTATGACTTCCTAAAAAATATACCATTTATTTTTTTTTTTGGGGGGGGGGGGGGGGGAACGGTCCAAAATGAAAAATAAAATAAAAACAAATACGAAAAAACTGAAATTTAATCGCGACAAATACAAATACAAACAAATACAAATACAAATACAACGCCACAACAGGCAAATTGCCCAACGAGGTGGCTGACTTAAGAACATCATGGATCCCCGAGCCCTTTTTTACCCTACCTACGAGCCCTACCTACTACTGCTACACCACACATGCACCCCGCCCACAACCCCCCGCGGAACCCCCCAACGAATCGGTACATGCGGGAATGTGTGTGTACGTGTAGTGAAACCTGACGTGAAGTTTGTTCCTGTGTAATGCTTGTTATGTGTCGTGCTGCCATCTGCCACCAGTTTTTTTCTAACTATGAGTGAAGTGTTATGATTGAATGATTTATCGTTGTAGGGCTGTTGCTCTCTGTGGCGAGACTTTTTAACGGGGAGATCGGCTCGCATTTGCGCCTTGAAGTTGGAAACCACAGAAAACCAACTTCAGCCGACCACCACTGTGGGGTTCGAACCCGGATCCTCGCATCGCGAGTCCGTCACTATAACCACTCGACCACCACAGTGGCTATGGCAACATTGACAAGTTTTTTACGAGCAAAAAATAAATAAAATAAGGTAAAATTGATGCCAAAAAAACTATTTTTTTTTTTGATCGGTTGTGCCATCTCTCATGAGAAAAAACAATCGCTGTTCTTTTCCATTATCCTATTATCGTTACTAGAAAAGGAGACATTCTTCAAAATTCTACTATAAGAAATTTAGATTTGGCAAGTTTTTTTCTTTTTTTTTTTGTCTCTTAAAAGAGGGAAAAATCGTATGTTTCCAAGAAAAACATTGTGTTCATATCTGATACATTCATCGAGAAAATATTTCGTTCGTAATAAATTTAATACGTACTAAAGAAAAAATTATCACTATACCGATGATCATGCATAATGCCCAAGCGTCGCGTCGTTGGTAAACGTGATAAATCGTACTATATGATATAACCACATGATAATTCATACATGCATTGCATTACTATATCGGAAGTATGATCGTAAAATTTCTTCTTACATTATATCGGGGACCGATTCATCGCACATACTACACTCATTTGGAATTTTTTTTTTTCATATTTATCAAATTCACCAATTACACTAAGGTATTATGCACAGATAGAGGCGATAAATTTCAAGTAGCTATTGATCAAATTTACCAACGACACGTCGTTATTATGCATAATCACCAGTAAAAGTGATAATGTTTTCAGTATTAATCAAATTTGCCGAAGACGCTTGGGCAGTATGCATATTCGCAGGTAAAAGTGATAAATTTATCAAACTTACCGAGACGAATGGTAAGTACCCATAATAACCGGTTACGATGTATAATAACCGATTTATTACTTATACATTTACCGTAACATACCTATGCCTACGCTACTTGATCTATCTGCTTTGAAACTGATTTCTTTACTTATCTGGTTTCGCAACCAACCGCTACTTTCACACAGCAAAATGAATAAATAGCATACAACGGCTTTTTTTAATGTTATGACTTTTTCAATGTTAAGGATAGATTTTTAGGAAAACTAAACATAAATGTCATAATCTGAAATCGAAATTAAATTTATCTATATGGTTTTGAAATTACACGGCTCATATATACAGGGTGCGTAGCTACCAGCACGCATTTTACTGGTGAACCGTTGATCATAAAAGAGGCATACTTTCACTTAGAAAAAGTAAGACGCCTTCATATACCCTTTAATAACCCCCCTCATAAAAGGTGTATAAAGGTATAAAGGAGTTTTAAGAAAAACTATCCAGTAACATGTAATACTCAGATACGTCATTCATGTTATAAAGGGTTGTATAGTTAATAAAATAGCCGCTAATAAAACAGTTGGCGCTGTGGTGGTCGAGTGGTTATAGTGCCGGACTCGTGATGCGAGGATCCGGGTTCGAACCCCACAGTGGTGATCGGCTGAAGTTGGTTTTCTGTGGTTCCCAACTTCAAGGCGCAAATGTGAGCCGATCTCCCCGTTAAAAAGTCTCGCCACAGAGAGCAACAGTCCTACAACGGTAAATCATTCAACCATAACACTTCACTCATAATTAGTAAAACTGGGGGCAGATGACAGCACTACACATAACAAGCATTACACAGAAACAAACTTTACGTCAGGTTGCACTACACGCACACGCACATTACCGCATGCACCGATTCGTTGGGGGGTTTCGCGGGGGGGGGTGCATGGGGGGGTTGCATGTGTGGTGTAGCAGTAGTAGGTAGGGGCTCGGGGATCCATGATGTTCTTAAGTCAGCCACCTCGTTGGGCAATTTGCCTGTTGTGGCGTTGTATTTGTATTTGTATTAAAACAAAAATTAACATTTTATACTGATATCCTGTGCTCAGAAACCCAATTAGAAAGTTATTGCTTTGTCCCTCATGAGGCCAAAAATGCAAAAATATGCACTTTTTAAGTGCAAAAATTGCACTAGAAATCTTGTAAAAGTCAAAAATTCCGAAATATGTACAAAAAAGTGAGGAAATATGCATTGAAAAAAATCACCATGCAAAAAAAAAAATTGTTTTTAAAATGCATCTTTTCTATTTCTTATTTAGTGCACATGTATATATTCATTTACAAAAAATATCCCTTCATATGTATATATATAGGCCTATGCCGCATATGCAAATAACTTCTACGTATTTTTTATTCAGGCATTTTTTAATTTTCAGTTTGTTGTAGCTGCTCAATAACGAAAATAGCAGTAACAAAAGAATTTCGACACTATTTATAAAAAAAATGTAACACATTGATATATCTCTAGAAATAGCCATAGAAGAAAAGGGTTAGTATTAATGAAATACTTTATAAATATGTATTAATTGACTAAATTTCACCTGCGGGGAAAAAAACCGATGTTATGAAAATATTATGAACAATATTTATTTGAAAAATTATAAAAAAAATTTAGTGAACTTTTAAATTAACCTTCAAAAATATGCACTTATACTGAAAATTCTTTGATTTTATGCATTTAGTATATGCATTAATGCTAAAAAAGGTCAAAATATGCAAATGCATATGCACATATGCCTTTGCATATAATCCGGGCTCTAATAATAACTATACCTCTAGGACCAACGGTTCACCAGTGAAGCTCTTAGTGACTTTCCTTATTACTCTACCATGGTGTAACTAAACTGATGGTCAGAACTGTAAAGTGGTGATAGAACTCGCCAAAAGAAACAACTTTCACCATGCAATGTGGGGTTGGGGAACAAGCGGTAATCCACAAGAGGACGCTTTATCTGGAGTGGATGAAAACATGGACCCGCCATTCTGTTGCTATTCGTCCTTCAGCAGGTGCTGCCTGATTTACTATGTTCCAGCAAATCTTCGAGCGATTATGTAGTTCCAGCATAATGGACACATTTCCCCAGGACTGTGCGTAACTACCTGGACATTGTCTTTACGAACAGGTGGATTGGCCGCTGTTGGCCTCCGAATCTGTTCTGCCTAGACTTTTTTTTTTCTCTGGGAACCGCTAAAAAGCGTCGTTTACGACACGAGGACCAGAGGACCTTGTAGCCCGAATCAGCGTCGCATCTACAGACTGAGAAATTCATTTTTTTTTTAAATATGTTGGAACTAAAGAATTCCTTTATTCAGTTGAGCTAATTGCCATGTATCATAGTATCATACAAAGTGATTTTCTCAAATTCTACTTGTACAATAACCAATGTATCGCCTCCGTCATGTCAGAATCACGCATGTGCAATGTAATTGCAAAACAACGAACGTGGGAGAATCACCCAATTTCAAAATTGCATATTTCTTAAACATTAAAAACATAATACAATGATAAATAATATGTGAATATATGGGGGGGGGGGAGGGAATGTGTCTACGTTTTTATGAACAATTTTTGTTAATGGTCGATTTCAAGAGTAGAATCATTTTGAAATCGGATGATTCTTTCGTAATCATTCTTTACACGAAAATCAACAGAATCATACACCTCGCTGCACTTCCATCTTGCATAAGGGACACTAAGTGCATCAAAAAAAACAAAGTAAATATTTGTATGATGTTATTTTAAAAAATATGAATATCTTTGGAAGTCAATATCACCCAATTAGGCGTAAAAAGGGCTTTCGGGACAGGACAAAAAAATATCGGAATTTCCCGGAAAACCGGGAAATATGGTCAGCCCATGTAGAGGTCGCCGATAATTTTTTGGTCAAAAGCGGGGTCGCGCTTCAAAAAGTTTACGCACCACTGGCCTATGTGACGCCTGTATTGCAGCTGGTGGTAGCTCATTTGAGCATTTGTTGTGAAGTTTTCGATAATAAATATTCTTTATCCGTTATTATTCGTCTTTAGTGTGTTCTACATTTTCACCACACCAGCGCTCTCTCGCGGCTCGCCGCTGGCTTTCCGACCCCCACATTGTATAATGAAAGCTGTTTATTTTGGCGAGTTTTATACACTCCTTACATAAGTTACACAAACAGACAACTACACAAAACACTACATATATTGTTTGTATATATTGCGTATAGTATTGCAATTTTTGTTGTTTTGTAAATTGTATTTTGTTTTAGCATTTTTTTTTTCCTAACGTGTTGTGTTTTACTCTAACATTCCAGTATTTTATTTTATTTACTAGCTTTGAATGTAGGTGCTTTCTTTCTTTTCAAACCGAGCACAACTCAGGTCTATCACCATCTATGGGTGATTTACTACCTAGTGAGTTTTGCCGGAAGTGTAAATGTGTGTATTCCTAACAGTCTGAGTGCATATGTAGTGTTGTGTTTGATTTTTCAGTGCTGCCATCTATGTTTCAGAAGTGAAGTAAGTGATGTGCTATGATTGAATTTCATATTTTGTACTGTTTGTAGGTCTGTTGCTCTCTGTGGCGAGGCCTTTTAAAGGGGGAGATCGGCTCGCATTCGCGCCTTGAAATTGGGAACCACGGAAAATGCTTTGGATGCACTGTCGTATTTTTGTAACATTAATTATGTATGAGCTACTTATGAGGTAAATCAATAAATTAGAATTTTTGTAAGTAGCGCGAAAGATGTCCTCTTCACTTATTACAAAATATACTGGCTACATGTATAGATGTACGTTCCAAGGAAGAAATATCCACCTGCTTCTATGACTTAGTGGTAGAACACTCGTCTGGCATAACGAGGGGACGGGGATCCCCTCGTATCCGATGGGGACAGAGATGAATTCTTCTTTCCAAAAAAATCAGCACCTTTACATATAGCCAATTTCCCGTATATCTTGTATCTACATTTTTGGTCTGGCAGTGTAGCCAACTGTATAAGATTCTTGTCACACGATCTATATATATATATGTAAAAATGAATGCATTCTCACAATGACCGTACACAGCGCGGCTTAAAACTGCCCATGTGTGAAATCTTTCAAAGAAACGGAGATAAAAATTTACAGGAAGCAGAATTTAAATCGGAAAGATTAATGATTTCTATCGCGTTGTACAAGAACTGATCCGTTGAGAATCATCGTGTCTATTCTGTGTAGCGGGAATTAGATGAAACACGTTAAGTGAGTCGATCTTTATAAACGAAACAAATTCGGTTCTCTTGCGAATAATGGCGATAGAGAATGTGTAGGCTGGAAATAGAGAGAGAGAGAGAGAGATTGGAGGTGAGAGAGAGAGTGTGTCCTTATTTCTCTCTCGTTTCTCAAATCTTCCCAACCTCGTAAATTCTCGATTCACAATCTGGAGCGGATGTCATCTTGCAGCGAGAGATGGTCCAATGGACAGACGCACGAGTAAAGTGGGTGTCAGAAAAGAGAGGGCGCGAAACAAGCAATTCTCTCTCTCTCTCATAGTTGTTCGCATGGAAGAAGACACACAGAGAGAGAGAGAGAGCAATAGCCACACGGGTGGAGAGAGAGAGAATAGTGTCGTAGTAGCAGCAGCATCCACCGCCGTTTTCCATTAATTACGAATTTCTCGGAGAAGCGTGGACGTGGAATAACGAAGGGTCGCAGCCGTTAATTGAGTCTTGACAGGCCCCCTGCCCTTTGTTAAGTCCTTTTGTTACAGAGGGGAAACGATAGAGGGCGTCAAGAATTTAATTACACCAACTCTTTCCTCACTCGCCCTCCCCAATTTTGCCACCAATGTTCTTCCCAGCAGCTCCTCCCATCGTTTTCTATCAATCCTGCACATGTGTATGTACGTTTATATATACATGGAAACTTGCAGCAACGACGATCAAGCCAAGCCGAGCTGCCTTCGTGGGGGGGTTTCCACCATCTCTCACTCTCATTTATGCTACCTAGACTGGAGGGTCCCACAAGGGGTACGTGAGGGCGATTAGTTTCGTTTTGATCCCTCCCAGTGCGATGTACGTTTCCATAACTTCTCTGGCAGTTCGACCAGGGGAATATATTCAAGAAGCTCTCTTCAATGTGTTATATATTATTATTATTCCTCTCTTGGTGTGTCTCTTCCTCGCTCGTTGGAATTTACGTGATTCCAGGAATCTTCCCCTATTTCCTGCCTCGACATATTACACATTTTGATATCGAATTGCGGCAGAGAATTTAAGGGGATTTATTTATAAGTGAATGTTAATAATCCTAGTCTTGATAGTAGAGTTGTTTCAGTTCACGAGAAGCTCTTATGCTGGGATAAAAGATGTACTATTTCAGAGTTTTGTGACTTTCACTAGTCCAATCAATCAGTTTATATCCGGAAAGAGTCTATTTATTCGTATATTGATTTAGTAGTTCCCTCCTTAGCTGCGTTTCCTAAATACCTATATTAAAGGACTATCTTGGCGTAATTTCTAAATGTTTCAATCGCACTTAACAGAACAAAAATGGGCTTTCCACCCATATACCAATATGCAAGAATCTAACTTATAAGGCAGTGCAGTCGGCCCCTCGCTTAATCGGGTAACAGATAAACGGATACCCCACTTATACGGATAAAATCTTCTGGAATCAAAATGTATCCTATAGAGATAATGTTAAAGTTCCCCCGCATAATCGAATACAGTCGAATCCCGTTATAATGAACTCCAAGAGACCGGTTAAATCACTTCGTTACAACGAAATTTCGTTATAAAGGAATTCCAGGTTTTTGCATTGTTCCTATGTAAATTTATCTGTGGGATTAGAAAAGTGTTCGTTAAAACGAGATTTTCGCTATAACGGTATTCGTTAAAACGAGATTTTCGCTATAACGGTATTCGTTAAAACGGGATTCGACTGTATTACGATTCGTACGGCAGCTGTAAATATATATTAACCGCTATATACCAAGGCTGGACAAATTGCAAAAAAAATCTCGGTGCCAGAAAAATTTTTTAGACGCTGAAAATGTTTTCACACGAAGAAAAAGGTCCGAAATAATGCGTTTTTTGGCTTTTGCAGGGCATGGTGACCCTCTTTCATGTTGGCAGATAGGCTGATACAAATTCCAAGCATTTTGTGCTGCTGCTCTCAGCCTACAATTTAGTAACCACACAAAGAAAATTTTAGGTGCCAATATCAATTTTTTAGTCGCCATGCGACCTGGAGCCTAGGATTTGTCGATCCTGCTATATACATAATATTTTTATTAGATAAAGCTTTTGAAAATTTGGGAAAATATGTTGTTAATTAAGACTTATACAAAAACATAGACTTCAGGGGGCATCGAACTATCTAAGAGTTGTCTTTTCAAGTATATCTTATTTATTTTTGTACTATGTTAAGCCAACAGAGGGCACTAACTTTTTCAATGAAAGTAAAAATCAAAAAAATCTGCTCAAATGCCATGACTTCATGTATTGTCTGAAATTAGGAAAAAAATGAACGCGATGAAAAAAAAGGATTTTAGTTTGTGCAACAAATTAAATGTTTTTGAAGCAATAACAAAATCAAACCGAAATTGCCAAAGAGTATAGAATTTCTTAAGCTCAGGCGTCAAGCGTTGAGAAAAATTCTGATGAAATTGAAGAAGCTTGGCGAAATAGCAGAAACTTGATCATACAACTTGAAGCTGATCAGAAAAGAGCATACGATTTTGACGGTGTTGACTAATTGCAATGATTTCATACGTAAAGGGAAAAAAATGCGTTAATCAATGTTACCGGCGACATGATTAGACAAAAAACAGGAAATCGCTAAAGATTTTGAAAATTGTGAGAACTTTTCTGCTTCAAAAGGATGGTTATACAAATGGCAGCAAAGGAACAAATTGATGTTAACGACATTGCCAACTATATATGACATTTTACAAACTGTACTAATGGTATGAAACGACGTTTGAATTGTTCCCCCACATAATAAAATACCCCGCTTAACCGGATATCATGTGCTGGAATCGTTGATATACTCTATATTCATTCTGTAACTCCAACATTTGATTGTTCCTGCCATGCAGTCTTCTTCACGATGTTCGATTTGAGTTGATGAATAAACTCCTTTATTGACTATTTATACAGAAATTTTGACAGTTAAACCACTCATAAGAGCCACATCTATAAAGAGGCCACCTCCGAATAAGGCTATTTTTTTCTGAAACTTCCCACGTGTAGTCATACACGTGGTTGTATGTGCTTATTGATACTTTTATTTGAAATTCGGATCTTCTTCTAATCGGTATCTTAAGCCCATTAATTTCACAACAAAAAACAAATAAACATTACAGAATTTATCGGAAGTACATATACATTTAAGCACTTCAACTTTAGAAAACTTATTGAAGCAAATTCAACTTCCACAAATTAATGGATTGCAACGCTCTTTACAAAGACTCTCTAATACAAAGATAATCACACGTTGAACTGCTGAAAAACTTATCAACAAATCTATTCACGAACATCCAAACAATAATATGGCTAACAGGGTGAAGCCAATACCATTCTTGACGAAACCTCTATTAGTAAAAAATGTGACATCAGTTTTGAATACATATTTCTTCCCAAAATCGTGAAGACATTTCTCGTTCAAACCACAAATACGTAGTACATTTGATTGATATAATTAAATGAATTTACTAACAATTAACTGTGTTTATCCTGTGTGGGGGAAAAAATGAGCTCATCAACGGAACAATCGTTGTTTAGAGAGAATTTTGAAACGTCGGAAAGCTTTTTGACGGGCCACATCTAAACGAAACGTCTGTTATCTTTAAAAATCTTCTCGACAAAACTTCTATTTAAATTCCTACGACGACGTGTCACCACTAATACGAAGTTTTTAAGGTTTTCTTAGCCTTTTAGGAAAGAGACAGTGAAAGAGATAGATAGAGAGAGTGTGTGTGTGTGAGAGATAATTAAAAAACAAAACTCTCTCTCTTTTAAAACTCAATTATTTCAAACTTCAATCTCGGGAGAATTCGTGGAGAAATTGAGGAGGAAACCATCGCGTGTGGAAAATTATAAAAGACTTGATGAGAGGAAAAGTTGAAAAAGGAACAAGATATAGAGAGAAGAAAGATTTTTCTCCTCGTTCTCACATGGAGGTCAAGACAAGAAAGCCACTGCTGTTAGTAGAGATAATTGCTACCAGTTTAAATTGTCTCATCCCGTTAAGACCAAACTTCCACGAAGTGCACGAAGTTGAGCTTAATTAATTCTTAAAATTTATTAAAAGAACCTTTAAAATTACACGGAAGAAAAATTACGCAGGCAGTGATTAAAATACGTTGCGCGGAAGGGAATGATGATGATGATGATAATAATAATAATAATGACAATAACGTCTACTGATTTTTGTTAAAACGCCTCTTGAAAACTCTTTAATTTTAATAACGATGTTCGATAAACAACGACGTCGTGTTAAGAACTAAAATTTAATCAATCTTGCTTGAGATAAGTTAATTCCAATTATTCCGCTTCATATTTTTCGATATATATATATTTTTTCATGTAATGTTTCAAAACCTTTTCGATAGTATGACCATTACTTGGGAGGTTTGTATGGAGCTACTGAATGCAGTATTTAAGATGTCGAAATTTGGTTGCTCATAGAGAGTTTCTCCCGAATACGGAAAGAATAAAAATTCTATGATTTATATTCTAAAGTTATGAGTAAAGTATGATAAATAAGATCAGCAAATGGAGGTGCGTTCAACTTTTTAACGTAAGAATTGAAGGCAGTAAAGAAATCGAAATTTTTTTAAGCGGTGTCCTATCAAAAAATTTCAATCAGTAAAATTTGCGCATTTTTTCATATCACCAGGTGTCCTATAAATTATTAAATATGTTAAATATTCATAAGGAATCGGTATATTTGAATAAAATTTGTGAAAAAAATTGTTCTCTCTAAGGGGGAATTTTTTTTGCACAGGAAAAGAATTTAGTTCAATTTTTTTCATGAAACTCCAGCGGAAGTGACTGGACCTGAACTTTCTTTCAATCTCTTCTGTATCCGGAACGCTCGTAAAGCTTCAGCCGGTGATTCGTGGCTGAGGTAAAACAACTTACCTATGGTTCTCTATCCACCACCGTCACAACATCGCAATGAAAAACTACAGATATCTTTGTAGATATGTCTTTATGTAACTTTATCTACTATAGAAAAAATTAAAAAATGAGCTGTTAATCGTGCGTCCTACATTTTATAGAACTCTGATTTACATATTTCCAGTGATTTGCCTTCGTGAAGAACCCTCTATCGACAAAAATTTGAACTAAATTTCGTTTCTCTCTACCAAAACAAAAATATTATTTTTGAATTTTCCTGTTACAGGCGCTTACATGAGGTTGATATTGATGGCGTTGCCTTATCTCAGAGAGCTACGAATTTGCTTTCATCGTTTTCGCAGAATCTAGCGCCGATATTCTTAAAACTCTCTTCAGAAATGGGATCACGATCTCGTAACCAAAATAATCACTCTAATACAAACGAAAATAATCTTAAATAAAACAGATATATCATCATATGCAACAACTCTCAACATATAACTACGCCACAAGGAATCATATAACATACTTATCCCACTCCAAATCAAAACCGAATATATGAAATGCAGTCTACATTTTGTTGGTCCGGTGACGTGGAACAAACTCCCCAACAGTCTCAGAAATCTCAATACCTTTCAATTTTCAGGAAACGTTTAAAAACCTGGTTACTCGATGGAAACGAATGAATAATGCTCGAAATAGCCTTTCCCTCTTTTGGCTAAATTAATTGGTAACATTTTAAGACTTAATCCTGAAGTTTATTGTTGCCAAACATGGCAGTGGCAACCAGGCAGGGCATATAACTGCCCCTTTTTCCCCTCTGCCAGCTCAATGACACTTAGATAATAATATCATCATGACCAAGTTTTTTTTTTTTTTTCATTAGCATTGGTTTATGTCATAGTCTCCCAAAATTTTGTTCCATCGCCCCCTTCATCAGAAATGTTCTCCTCTCATCGCCCCCGAACTCAAGTAAACCAATAGGATCTATGTTAAATCAGTAGGTTCTATCGCCCCCTTGGACCATTCCATCGCCCACCAGGGGCGATATTGCCCACTTTGGGAAACACTGGTTTATGGGAATTGCCCACTCGTTTCCATGAATCTGACTTTTTTTTTGTCTTTGTCTAATTAATGATTTTGCCGATATTGTATATACACTGCTGGCCACCCAAACTGCAACACCAAGAAAGACAAGAGATATCGCAACAATATTTATTTTGTAGATAACATGTTGACCAAGCATCAAATGATTAAATTTATAGACTTCCGTGAAGTGTGGTTCCTGCCAAAATCAGTAGCCAGAGTAACCGCCATTGTTGGAGATCACTGCTGCCACACGCCTCAGCATTGATTCAAAGAGACTTTGGATGTGTTCTTGGGGTACAGCAGACCAAGCAGCTTCCACTCGTTGCCAAAGTTGATCTGGTGTGGCAGCTGGGGATGTAATCTGGGTCAATCGTTGAGCAACCATGGACCACATGTTTTCTATCGGCGAAAGATCCGGAGAGCGAACCGGCCAGGGAAGCAATTCAATCTGGCGATTGACGAAGAACCTTTGGACAGAGCGTGCCACGTGTGGTCGCGCATTATCCTGTTGAAATATGGCTGTGGGCAAGCCCTGAAGGTAAGGAAGGACAACTGGCTCCAACACCTCGGAGATGTAGCGCTGGCTTTTTAAAGTACCGGCAATGCGTACTAGAGGAGTGCGAGAGTGATATCCAATACCGCCCCATACCATAATACCCGGTGCAGGACCAGTGTGGCGGTGCATAACGCAGCTGTTCAGCATCCTCTCTCCACGGTGTCTCCAGACTCGAATCCGACCATCGTGGTGTTGCAGACAGAAGCGTGACTCGTCAGTAAAGACAATTTCATTCCATTGTGCCGTCCACATCCTTCTTTCACCGCACCATTGGCGGCGGAGACGTCTGTGGTTCTGCGTCAAGGGTAGACGAAGCAATGGACGTCTTGCGGACAGACCACTCTGCTGTAAACGGCGTCGAATGGTACGCGCAGACACTGGATGATGCGGTACAGACTGAATGTGCTGTGCTATGGTTCGTGATGTGGCTGAGCGATCCGTCACTGCCATACGCACAATACGCCTGTCATCACGTGAAGTGGTGCACTGAGGTGGATGCGATCGAACACGTCGGTCCGTCGTACCCTCCTGCATCCAACGATCACATATCCGCATTACAGTTGTTTGGTTTCGTCCAACACGACTACCGATTTCCCTGAAAGATAATCCACAATCTCGGTAGGCCACTATCCTTCCTCTGTCGAACTCGGATACTTGATCAAAAGATGATCGCTGTTTTCTACGAGGCATAATTGATCGTTTCTTTGAAAAAACCACAAGAAAAACACAATTGCCGTACTTCAAATCGTCGAAATCTCCAAGCCTTAAATAGCGCTTTGAAGTGGCGCCACAGGCGCGCGTGATGTGCGTCTGCGCTGAAATTCTAATCATTTGCATATCTCACCTCCGCTAATGCATGTTGTAAATTTCATGTTATTTGCATGCTTCCTTCAGGGTGTTGCATTTACGGTGGCCAGCAGTGTATAATATGAATGATTGGCATTAATCCCTGGTTTTTTTTTTGTATTCATCTATGTTGTTGTGCTATCTATCTATAATCACCTGGCAAATATTTATGAACGTTTCGGACACAGAAGAGATTGAAGAAAGGTTCCGGTCAAATCAGGTCGATAGAGGAGCGTATCGACGAAAAAAATTGAACTGAATTTTTTTTTTCTGTACCAAAAAAAAAATCCCCCTTCGTGAGAATGACTTTTGACAAACCGCATTCAAATATAACAATTCCTTCAATTTTTTCAAAATCAATTCTTAAACTATTTATGAATTTATGAGACAGAAATTTACCTGCAGCAATTGAATAAAAATTTTGCTGAAATATCGGAGAGTGGAATTATTGATTTTTTGCAGATTTTTACTTGCAAAAAAAGTTTTCAAAAATACTCGAAAAGGGGTGAAAATCAAAAATTGAAATCTCGATAACTCGGTGAATTTAATTACATCAAACAGTCTCGAGAGAGGAATTTTTCTCAGTGCAGAAGCAAACTTATTAATTGACGATTTTCGACCGAAGGTTTTCGATTGATTATGCAGTAAAACCTCGATTAACCGTCACCGTCCGGACCAGGGCTGTGACGGATAACGGAATATAGGCGGATAACAGAAATTTCTCAATACATATGTACAGTAACGTGATTTTACTGCGGACTTGGGACGAAAATGAAAATAGTTCCCTTTATGTTGTGTCTATTCCAAAATTATTCGACAGTCATGGCAGCATCAGATGAAAGCAAGCCTTCAATAAAAGCTTTTCTGCAACGTAGCTTCATATTTTCAATTATGCCCTGGTCCATAGGCATAAGAGGAGTTGCATTCGCTGGGAGAAAGAGGCATGTTATTTTGCCATCATCACTTTTGAGTTCGCAAGAGGGATGTGTTGGGTCATTGTCCATTAGCAGGAGTACTGCCTGTGGCAACGGCTTTTCGGCCATATGAGCTCTAACTTGAGGCACGAAATCGTTGTGGAACCATTCTGAAAAAATTGTTTGGTCCACCCAAGCACTTTTTTTGGGCATAGTAGTTCACAGGTAATGCGTTCATATTTAAATTTTCGAAAGCTTGTGGTTTTTGGATTTGCCAATTACAAGGAGGAGGGGGGGGGGGTAATCTATGATTGCCGGTGGCATTTGCACAGACCATAACAGTAATCCGATATTTTTATACCTTAAAACCTGAAGCTGTTTTTTCCGTATTTATTTGTTTTAGGCGATGACGGATGACAGAAACTGGCGGTTAAACGAGTGACGGTTAATCGAAGTTTTACTGTACTTTAAATTTTACCCCTATTGCGGAAGCATCACTAATCACAAGGATTTTTACGATACTACATTGGTCACAGTTAAAGCTACATTCTCACGCCAAGAAAGAAAGTCTACTGTTTGAAAACATGTTGCATATAAGCTAAAAATTATATAGGTTTTTTTTAACCTTGCTGTGAAAACGCTCGCGCGCGTGTGTGTGTGTGTGCGTGTGTGTGTGTGTTTTTGTGGGTATTATATTTTTATAACTATGTTATGTTCTTTAATATAATGAAGATTTTTCATAATGCATGAACTGATTTCGAAAATTTTGGTGTCGCTATACCTTGCATCGTTAAAATTTTGTAGCCGTAAACGTGACGTATTGCTGTGACGGGATGCTGTGCGTATCTCGGACACATACTGAAAAAAAAAAACCAGATTATCCCAATTTCAAAAATCAATCCGCACATTATAGTTTCTTACACGAACCTTCAAACCAGCGCAGAAACCTTCTGATCAACCTATATACAGGGTGTACCACAAATTCGTAAGTTTCTAAAAATTCATAAAAAGTTAAACTTTTCGTCGATAGAGGGTGTCGTGCCCTCTTTCGACCTGATTGGAACCGAACCTTTCTTCAATCTTTTCTGTGTCCAAAACATTCGTTAAGCTTCGACCGGCGATTCATGGCTGAGGTAAGGCAACTCCATCAATGTCAACATCACAATGAAAACCTCATGTAAGAGCCAGTAACAGGAAAATTCAGAGCTATTAATCATACACCCAGCATTTTATAGGGCTCTGATTTGCTTCCATTCAGCGTTCCCGAACGACAACAATTTGAACTAAAACTTTTCTTGTACCAAAAAAAAAAAAAAAAATTGCCCTCTTTGAGAGAATAACTTTTGAAAATCAAAATGTTGGAAATGATTTTTTTCAGTCGTAAAAATTAGTTCTCCATAAATTCTAGATATTTTCCAAGCATTTATTTTATTCTCGCCATTGCAAAATAATTGATTTTTTTTTTCAGGCATTTAATAACAAATATTGTAAAAATTATTTTATGCAAACAGAAAACACATGTAAAACTTTCGGAAAGAAAATGGATGATTCGGAACATTGTGGACATATTTCCTTTCCCATCTGCGTCACACATCTGGCAAAACATCATTCACTTGACCACAGCGTCGAATATTTCTGTCGCATTTGAACGGAACTCGCTCATTTTTATCTCGGATTCAGGTACATTTGAAGCATCTTAGATCCTTCCACATTCGTCAACAGGAAAAAATCTCCCGTTTCTCTTTTTTTTTTTATTTAAGACGTCCTAAAACCAACTGCCAAAATCCAGCTTTAGGCCGCATTTTTCTATCCAATTCTTTTTTCCTTTAACTGGTAAGAAAAACTTTTAGCTTCAAAATGAAAAAAAAAAAAGTTCCGCAGGAATTTTCGGAACAGCGGAAAGATAAAAGAACGGTAAGCATATGTGTGTGTATGAGTAAAAAAAAAAATAGTTAAAAAAAAAAGCCTTTAACATTTTCGGACTGTTAAAACTCGTCGATGGCAGGACTCTGCCATTTTTTCGACGTTACCTCGGAATGACGGATCACCTTGTAAAGGCTGGGAAATGTGATTTTGAAGATGATCCCGAGTACGTGGAAGCTATTCCTCTGTTGTTGTTTTTTTTTCGGTTGCCGACCCTCGGCTTTCGGTAAAGCCATCGCGTCTGCATGGGAAACTTTTGTCTATAGAAAAGATATTCCTTTTTCCTCTTTTCAAAAAGGAAAAAAAAAAACTAGTATAAACGTGGAAAGGCTCTTGTCATATATGTACGGTCATTTATCATGTAGACACTGCTGAATTGGAAAACTGCGCGGCTGAGGAATTCTCAATGCATTCACGTTCACGATAGTCCGTATCGCATCTTTCAGTGATCATATTCCCTTTCTTTTCTTACTTTACTCGTGAGTTTTAAGGGAAAAAAACGTAGTGATTGAATTAAGTTGATGTTTTTGCCGTCTGATAGAAGATTACTGAACCTATGAATAATAGTGTTATCAATGTAGAGATTGCGAGATTGATAAACCATTCAAATTTATAGACTGTATTTTTCTTGAGAAAGTTTTTATATGTCATGTGTATTGAATGTACAGTTTGTCCCATAAATTCGTAACTAGTTTAAGAATTCATGACGATTTAAGGAATTGGTATATTTGAACGCGATTCGCGCAAAAAGTTAATCTCACCTGGGGGATTTTTTTCCCTTTTTGGCATAGAAAAGAAATTTAGTTCAAATTTTTGTCGATAGAGACTGCTTCGCGAAAGCAAATCACTGAAAATATGCAAATGAAGAGTCCTATAAAATGCAGGTTGTGCGATTAAAAGCTCATTTATCAATTTTCCTGTTACTGGCGCTTGCATAAGGTTTTCATTGTGATGTTGACATTGGTGGATAAAGCACAAAATTGGTAAAGCGGTATTACCTCAGCCAACGAATCGCCGGCTGAAGCTTTACGAACGTTTCGAACTGGAATAGTAGTTGGAACTTTCGTAATAGTTCGAACTTTTCTCAGAAGAGATTGAAAACAGGTTCACAGGTCAAATCAGTCCTGGCCGGACTTTAGTTTATCACACTCTATCGACAAAAATGTAAACTAATTTTTTTTGTTCCAAAAAAAAATATGTATTTACCTATATGAATCCCCCTCTTTCGTTGTGTGTGTGTGAGAATAACTTTTCCTCAACCAATTAAATTCAGCAATTCCCTTCAATTTTTATGAATTTTTAAACTGTTTACGAATTTATGGGCCACCTTGTAGATACTACCAAACAGCCACTCTTAAGCCACTGCGTTAGCGCCAAACTTTGCCTCGACTAAGTTATTCTACCCTATAAACAACGAAAATGCCATTTTAATTTGATGATTTCTGTCGCACCACGGTCATTTTCTGCACACGAGGTTTAATTACACCGGGATGTACAATTTATTATCGATTCCGAACGGCAGCTTTTTTTTATACTCACAGAGAGGTTGGTGCGGCAACCTTTCGGTGTGGGACTCCTTGTGGTAGCAATCTTTTTCTGCGGTCATGTCGCCGTTTCTGCCGCACCCCTGAGTCAGGAAAGTTTCTGACAAGGACGAACCGGGTATCGAACTCGCGACATCTCTAACATCCATGGGCTACGACCTCGGTACATATGGTGCATAACAACATTCATTTCTGAGCAAATAAATACCAAAACAAAAATTTAGCCAGCTATTTTTAATATAAGGGTCGGTTTTTCAATAAATGCAACCATTTATTTGCTAGTTATACAGAATTCAGGCATAGCTATAGGTTTTACAGGGTTTCGATGTCGTCACCAGCTTTGCATAAAAAGTGTTACCGTTGAAAAAGCCGTCGGATACTGCTGGCAGTGTTATATATTCATATATTATATAGTTGACCAATTAATGGCAAGAGGAAAGCGGTGTATCGCCTGAAGAATGCGTACCTGTCGTGAAGCAGGTGCCACAATTTGGTTTTTTCGTCTTTGGTCGAAGCTTAGCATATTCTTAGGGTTGAAGTGGCCGAAACTTGAATACGCAGACAAGGGAAGTGTAGTTGAGCACTTCTTAACATCTCCAGTGATTGACCAATCAGAAACACCATTCGCTCGAACATTCTCCAACGTCTTTTGTTGAAGGTCCTTACATATCTTGCTATTATTCAGTAGAGCAGAGGTCTTCAACCTCTTCTAGTCGCGAGCACTGCCTTTACCCATCACCGAAAGAACAGCACCCTTTTCGGCAAGTTTGATCATACCAATGCATGGAATCGGGATGATTTCAATCCTTGAATGCAATTCGTACAAGGTGCTTAATTGGAACGTTGATCAAGCGCTCGCGAGCACCAAATCAGACACGAGCATCGAGCACCCTGGGTGCTTCAGAGAGCACAATGGTACTCTCGAGCAACGGGTTAAAGATGCCTACTGTAAAGTAATAGATGCCCCGCAAGACTCTTGAGGTCTTTGGTGACGCTTTTTTTTTTGCTGGGACGATCTTTACCATAATTCAATATATTTTCCTCCGTCTCCACTGCTCCAGTTTTGAAGGTATCGTTACTGCGCCGGAGTGGCTTTTAAACTTTTGCCGCTCGTAGTTTCCTCGACCTAGTCATCGTATACCCAAATCTTCCTTCATTCACTGCTTCTATGGAGAATAGAGGAGCGGCGAATTGTTTTTGGACGCAAATCTTCAAATGTAAATGCATATTACATACTACTGAGATTTCATACTCGAATGTCTCAACATGATTAACCACATTTAAGGGATTACACTGCCAAACAAACTGCATATTTAACCCTTACAGTGGCATCGCGAAATATCCCGTCAAACTTGATCTGCTTCATTTCAGTCACCCCGAAATATCTCGGGATCTTAAAGCGCTTTTATTTCGGCATCGATGAGCCCAAATAGACGGTGAAGTTGTTTTTACGGTCAAACATGTTTTTACCCCCCCCCCCCGATCAACTGCGAGTGGGCGGAGTCAGTTTTTATTCAAAGTTTGATAACAGAAGGAGGAAAGAAAGAGATATACTGTGCCCCCCCCCCACCATATTAAAGCACAGTAAAGAAGTATAAAAAATAATTTTAAATTGAGGAAGAATTTTAAATTAAGATTGGGGGGGGGGGTGGTGAAGGCACGGGTTCCCTATGCCACCTCTCTCCTGCGTATACCTCTGGATTAGATCACTTAGTCCCAATGGCTTCTGTTCTTACCGCCACTGCGCAAGTGAATAGAGTGGGATGAAGAAAGTCTATTCTCTCGTGGTAACTAATCTATGGTATGAACGGCATCGCCTGATTCGACATCGTTCATGGCGTTTCAACAGCAGTGTTGCCACAATTGAAATACCAATCCTCGTATAACTATTTATCACCAAAAAGAAGAGAAGAGTGATACAGAATATTCGTGTCACATCACGTATACTTTGTAGTTGAAGAAAAAAATTATCAAACTTCGAGTAAAAAAAGGGGAGGATTGTATGAGTTTGGGGCCATTCAAGTATTACGTAAGCAGATTTTTAGCCATTTTTGACTCCCCCCCTTGTCAGCAAAATTTCGTCAGCAGCTTAGAATATTTCATAATTTCAAAAAGGGTGGTTGATGACGTAAGCAACCTTCAAACCTCCCCCTCCCCCCCTGTCATCAAAAGTCGGCAAATCCGAATCCCCCTCCCCCTCGATGCTGACGTAATACTTGAATGACCCCTTTACTGCTGCCGGAATCGAACCTCAGATGGTGCTATCGTAGTAAAAACGAACATTATGTCCTCTCCTGGCTGTCATGAGGTGAATGGCGTCATCTATGGCTCGAGTGCGTTTCTTTCTGTACAGAGCAAAAGCCGAACCCGACATAAGGGTCAGGGTCACCAGGACTGCCATGACTACTCCCACTACACCACCAGCGGACAGACCCTTCGTCTCTTGTATCGGATCTATCCGTGGTTCGGCAGCGATCGTAGACGACGCCGTTGTGGGTTTTGTCTGTTTCGAAGGTGTAGCCGAGTGAGTGTCTTCAGATTTATTCTGCATCTCGGCGATGAAGGTCGATAGGCTGGCACTTGGCCACGAATACGAAGATCCGTATGATTTCGTTGTCGCTGGGGAAGTGGGAATGTATGTGACTTTGTCGGGAGGAATTCCAAAGGATGAAGAGTGAGACGACTCTTGGGAAACTGGTGTCGATGTGAGACTTGATGTACTCGAATGTTTGTACTTCTTCGTGGGAGTATGGTATGTTTTCGAAACGAGTTCGGTTGACTCTGTGGTGGTTTCCTTGGTGGTTTTGTTCTTTGGTTTCAGGTTGAATGTTGTTGATTGACTGAGGTCTGTCGTAATTGCTTCTTTCGTTGATGAGCTCTTCAATATTGTATATGCCATTTTCGATATTGAAGAAGTCTGAATTGTTTCTGCGGCATATGTGGGGTGAGTTTGGACAGTGGTTTCTTCTGTTGATGACGTCGGGGTTGTTTCTTCTGTTGATGACGTCGGGGTTGTTTCTTCTGTTGATGACGTCGGGGTTGTTTCTTCTGTTGATGACGTTGAAGCCGTTTCTTCTGTTTGTGACGTCGGAGCCGTTTCTTCTGTTGATGACGTCGGAGATGATTCTTCTGCTGGAGATATCGAATACAATTTTCCAGGAATCGTGGTAGAGGACAGAGTTGACTCTTCACTTGATTCTTCAATAGCAGACACATATGCTGGCGTTTCTGAAGATACAGTCGTGATTGTCCCATCGGTTACCGACGATGAAGTCGTCTTTTCCGCAGTTGACGTCGGCGTTAGTTTTCTTATAGCATCCATCAAAGAAACCGTTTCCGTATCCAAGTTCGTTGTCATTTGCTTCATCGTAGACGTCAAAATGCTCCTTTTCGATGCCATTTTCTCTGATACATGGGTTAGAATTTTTTCCAGCTCCCTCGTTGAAATGATCCGGTCATCGATTTCTCGTTCCTTCGACGTGGGTTCTATCGGAGCATAAGTAGATGTTCTTCCTGTTGATGGTGAAGTTCTTTTGTAATGTCCAGCATTCGTTTGAACTTTAATTTCGTCGAATTTCAACTTAGATTCTTCTTTTTCATTCAAAATAGTTCTATTTGAAGCAATCGAATTTAGATTTTCTTTATCGTGTACGTTCGATTCAGCAACAGCCGGAGAAGTCAAAATGACGGTAGGTCTTGAGACTTCATGATTCCGGTGACTGGTTGGTGGTACGGCTCCAAGAGAAACCTGCGGCACCACTTGAGTTGAAATGACTGTCAAAATAAGAACAAAAAAAATATATATATATATATATTTGAACGAAAATTTTTGTAAAATCGTGAAACTATCTTCTAAAATCAGGAAAATTATGAAAAATACTTTCGCCTTGTTTTCGGTCAGTTATTCCCAAACAGTGTGCTACGGCATTTAAGTGCGCAGCGAGATCCCCAAAAGATGCCATGAAATATTTCGATTTTAAGAGATTATTAACAACGAAGGTGTCAAAAATTTGGCTCTACGGAGTAATGGAGTCAGTCAATCAGTAATGGAAGAGCATTTAGTTGAAATAAAGTTTAACCTCTTTACGATCACAGGCGTAATACGCCCGTCACCTATGAATACTGTATATAAAGTAAAATACATAAATAAAATAAATTGTATGTCTTATGTGTTGTGTTCAGTCCAATAAAAAAGATAAAAATAAATAACGTGTCCTGAGTGATTCACTGATTCATCGTCGTCGAGCTGAAACCACTGTGAAGTATTTCTATGTTCATTAAATTTGGCCAATTGATTTATTTCATGACTCACTAAGAAGGGTTGTTTTCGAAATTCGACCCATAAGGAGCTCATAAGTGGGGGTTCAAAGGTTACATAGAGAAACCACTCCGAGTCGAAACCGATGAAGTTACAAATATGAAATTTGATCAACATTTTAATTTTGTAATGTATAGACTCTAAGAAGGGATTTTTCAAAATTCACCTTCTGCGGAGTTTCAAAGGTTATATGAAGCAATCATCGCTGAAGCTATGAATATGAAATTTAGTCAGTAGTTTTATTTTATGATGTGAAGAGAGAGAGACTCACTATAATACTATACTTTATTGGTGAGAAATGTGGCATACAGAGAAAAGGGGGGGGGGAATTACCAAGGGGCCAAATGGCCCTTACTGGCAATCACAAATTACAATTTGGTATGAATCATGTAAGCATATAAATGAATAAATAAAAGGTTAAAAAAATTAACACAAATGCGAGCCGATTTCCCCGTTAAAAAGTCTCGCCACAGAGAGCAACAGTCCTACAACGGTAAATCATTCAACCATAACACTTTACTCATAGTTAGAAAAACTGGGGGCAGATGACAGTACTGCACATAACAAGCATTACACAGAAACAAACTTTACGTCAGGTTGCACTACACGTACACGCACATTCCCGCATTTACCGATTCGTTGGGGGGTTCCGCGGGGGGGGGGGTGCATGTGTGGTGTAGCAGTAGTAGGTAGGGGCTCGGGGATCCATGATGTTCTTAAGTCAGCCACCTCGTTGGGCAATTTGCCTGTTGTGGCGTTGTATTTGTATTTGTATTTGGTGTGAACAGAAAGTAAAAAAAAACTAAACACAATATAACTTGATAGGTCGCATGTGGTGATAATATTCCGATTATAGAGAAAAAAAGGGGGGGGATTAATTTAAAATTAAAGGAGAGCTTTCAATTAAGGAAACTTAAAATTACGGAAGGACTTTTTTCAAATTTCAACCTCTAACTGGGTCATAAGGTGGTTCAAAGCTAATAGGGGGCAATCATGGCCGAGCAGAGATCGCTAAAGCTATAAATATACATAATTTTATCAGTATTATATATCACAATGTAGATATCACTAAGACGAGATTTCTGAAAATTCAACTCCCAGGGGGGTCATGAGGGGGTTCAAATGCTATGGGGGAAATCATTGCCGAGTAATTTTCAGATTAACAAATTCATGCGAGCGAAGCTGCTTGTAACAGCTAGTTTTGTATGTTACTGCCAAAGTAACAGAGTTTTTTGGCCGAAGTCCGAATTGCAGAAATGATTCAGACCTTGGCCGGCCATTCCACGGAGTGGCCGAAGATGCTTGCTCATAGCGTGATGGGCTGATGCAAGACGGCCCGGTAGGAGCCAAAAAGTCAATTTTTTTAATCGCGAGATACATGCCTATATATAGCAGCTGTATTGGATTAGTTCCATGTGACGAGAAAAAAAAAGTGAAATTTGAGAGAAAAAACTATAAAAATAATTGTATTAAAAAAAAAACAGGTTTTCTGCAAAATTTTGGAGAAAACGCTGATTACAGCATCCTGACTGTGGTTTGATGAGTTGCCATAACTAACGTGGACATAATTACCGCGGAAAAAAATATGCCAACTTGATCATCCCGAATCCATGCCTTTTGTTGTCGGACTTTGGCTGAGTCAATTTACGAAGAAATTGGCCAATTTCGGACTTTGGCAGTAACATATATAAACCAAACAGGACCGATTTATCATTATATGGATTAGAGCAGCGGTTCTCAACCTTTTATGACTCGCGGAGCCATTTCTGGAAAATAATGTCTATTGCGGAGTCCCGTAAGCATATTTTTTATTTATTCATCGAAGTCGCTGATTTACTTTTATTATTCAGAAACATTTATAATTATTTTTTTTTTCAAATTTAGTTTTTTTATATTTTCCTCGAGCGGCCGCGGAGCACCGGTTGAGAACCGCTGGCTTAGAAAGTGGGTCGCAATGAATTTATTAAAGATAAATTTTGAGTTCATAGCCTTCAAATAGCATTGAAATTAACAGAAGTTGGTTATAATAACATATAAAGGTATTTTCTTCCGAAATTTCAATTAAAAAATATTTTTTTGCATTAAAAAAATAAATTTTTGATCTGGTGGGAGGGGGGACGAGCCAGCCTCCCCCCCCATGCCCCACCCCTGTGTACGTCTGTGATCCCACCAATATGCGTTAGGATTCAGAGGGGCAGAGCTGATGACGAGATTTTGCTGACAAGGGGGGGGGGGGGATCAGAGTTTTGCTGACTTGCTGACGGGGGGGGGGGAGAGAGGTCAAAAATGGCTAAAAATTTGCTTACGTAATACTTGAACGGCCCCAATCAAAAATTTTAATTTTCTTCACGATTACTGAACCTGTTAACAATGGTGACCTTCCAATAAAGGACACGCGTTCTCTCAGTCCCTTTTGTGGCCGTTGTTGGGAGGTTTCACTCTGTACCAAATATCTTCACACTGTACTTTTCTACATAACTAAGTTACTGCATTCCAAAAATACCAAAATTTATTCACTTCTTTCAAAGAGATTCAAACTGAAAACTTTGATTATTTTAGATTCAGTGATTTTTAAAATTTAATATATATATAATTAAATATTTTATACTCACGTAAAACAAGCTGAACAGTCTTCATGTCGAAAGGCAGCCAGTTCGTTCTCTGCGTAATTGTAATCATGTCGATCAGTTATAAGGCGACAAAAAGCAACGTCTTATTTTTCCGAGTTCGTAAATAATATACGTTTCTATGGCTTCTTCGGCAGCTTAGTCACGCGTCACAGACATACGTTTCATCCCGTGGTATGGTTTCACATGAAGTTTCGCCCCTTTTTTTCCTCTCTCTCTCTCTCTCTCTCTTTTTTCTCAAATACAGCGAAATGAACAACACCGTGCAAGTTTTACGGAAATATGAAAGTAAGGATCTCAAATAAAGGTGTATCCACTCAAATGAAAGATCTCAAACAAGTGAAAATGTCTCTTTCACACTCGTATGAGAGATTGTGGGGGAGAAAAAGACATTTTCTTCGTAATTCTTTTTGAAGGGGAAAAAAAACTTATACGAAGAGAGTATCGTGTTTCTTTAGTGATCCATTTGATATCGTATTGTCTCCTCCGGAAACAGGTCTTGAAATTCGAACACAAACCAGACGAGGATTCGCATCTGACAGAACTGAAGCACGATACCTGTGCCTCATAAAACATGGCTTCGAATCTCACGCAAATACAGTGCGCACCGCTTTATGTGATCCCATTGGGACTTGAGTGTTTCTGATAAGAATGGACAACTGATAAGATTGCAATACTAACGATTGTAAGTACGATGACCACGTGTCCCGTTTAGTCGAATGAGACGAATGAAAACGTGACAATTCCGTTTTTCTTTCCAACATAACAGATTTCAAAATGCTAAATCGAGCATTTTTTTTTCAATTGTTCTAAAACAGGATTTTTTTCCCCCTTAAAGTTAAAATACTTTTTTTTATTCAGAAATTATGAGAAGTTAGAATAAAACTATGTAATTTGTATTACGAATTAATTTCATGCATGATATACTCCATAGATCCCAAACCTTTTAACGGCAATGACGAGATATCTCGCCTCCATAAAGACCCCTTATTTTAGCATCGGCAAGCCCAGATATTTTGTGAAAATGATTTCTCAATGGAAACTTTACATCCCTTAGTTTGTACGCACTGAAAATCGAAAGCAAGCCTACTTCATTAAAAAAGATATGGCATTTTGAAGGGGGTTTAGTGATTTCTAATTGTCACTTAAATGGCTAGAGAAAGTCTTCCGGCCGAGTACCTGTGAATGTAGTTAGTTGAAAGAAACTAACCGTTAACTGAAGGAAGAAAAAAAGGAACTTTTTTTTATCTTACACATACCTTCACTACAGGAAAGAAATTGCAAAAGCAGCGTTACACGTATACGAATCATAGTGGTTAATACAACCTGATTGAGACATTGTGAACCCGAGTATGGAAATTTTTGTCAAAAGGGAGCCTTCTGACTCTGCTTCATATAGTCTTGACTTCTTCTTCATAATCTTGCGGATTGATAACGATAATTTTACAGGAAAAATAGGATTCTGGTTCAACCGTAGTTTCAAAATATGCAAATAAAAAGACGAAGGTTAAAAAAAGGTAACAAACCGAAGATAACTAGAAAAGAAATTTTCACGTGCTATGATATTGGTTCACTCCGTATTTCACGAAAGTGATAACAATACCTGAATGATCACATTATCCATGATTCTAATAAGCGGCGTCTAAAGTATGAAAAAAAGAAAAGCTTGGGAACTTTTTAATGGTGTTGAACTTCTACGGTTGTCTTTTTTTTCCCCTTTCCCGCAATATCTAATATTTTCTCAAGAGTCTAATGATTTTGGAGAACCCAAATTTAAACTGTATTTGTGAACAAATCAAACTTCTTTGACACTAGTCAAAGAAAACCCAAAATATCTACTTCGCTCACGATTTGTTTTGGGCCCCTTGCCCGTGGCTAGAACTTTTGGTTAGCGCCCTTCCATTGATTTTCTAGTAGTAAGTTTATATATACAACATTAAAAAAAACACTCGATTCCTACGAGCCCTCACAAACCAGAACCGTATTAACTTCGTCGTTTTGAACGATCGCAGGGCCTTATTATAGTCAATGCTTAACCAATACTTCCTACGTACTACTAAGGGGCCGTTCAAGTATTACGTCATCATCGATGGGGGGGGGGGGTTCCGATTTGCTGACTTTTGATGACAAGGGGGGGGGGGTGTTTGGATAATGCTTACGTCATCAACCACCCTTCATGAAAATATGAGTTAGGATTCAGAGGGGCAGAGGTGATGACGAAATTTTGCTGACAAGGGGAGGGGGGTCAAAAATGGCTAAAAATTTGCTTACGTAATACTTGAACGTCCCCTAAGCTATCTAGGAGGTATTGGCTTAACGGGGGGGGGGGACTTATGGCGGGGGCTTCAAGTGCAAAAGCGCCTTATAATGTTCAGATCTGTGTCCATTTTTGAGGAAAATTTATGTGAATTGGAAGTCATTCTTTTCTACGCAGGTAGGCGGCCTCAGAAAAATCCCTTGGCCCGAGGCCGCCTATGATGATTTTGAAACGGCCGTTTGTAGTATACGAATTGTTGTGCAACTTCCCACAGCGGACATTTTTCACTGACACCATTTACTTTTCCGAATCCCGAATAGTAGAGAGAGAACTGTCATATCTACAACTTCACTATCTATTGGCTGATTTAAACTAACTAATTATTTGCTGATAAATAAAATTTTCAATCCAATTATGAAGTGTACAATCCCGTACTACGCAGTCCTTTATTGATTTTTTAGTTGAAGAGAACACCCACGTTATTTTGATTGTTACAAAATAGGGCTGGGAATCGATTAAAATTTTTAACTGCTTAATCAAATTTATCTGTCACGTAAAATACGGGATGATTCAACGAACCTAATGGTGTTTGCCTCCACAACATTCGCAGCTGATGATGTCTGCTTCTTGACCACTCATTCCTCAAATTCAGCCGCCCCTCCGAACTTGCCACTTTGCTTTTAATTTGTTCTCCAGCTGCCATAATCAGCGCTGGGTGAAAAATTACTTCCCATGCTGGGAATCGATCCTGGTCACCTGAACTTGCCGCTCTGGGCTATCAGTGCCGTCTTAAGGCATGGACACTGCCCTGAGCCTCAAAAAAAAAAGAAAAAAAGAGGGGGGGGGGCCTCACAAAAATTAGACCTTGCTTAAAATTTTCGGGAATTCTGCAGGTAGGGCCTCAGAAAATGCACTTGACCCAGGGGCCCACGATGCTTTTAAGACGGCTCTGGCTATAGTCCGCTAAGCTCTTCTATTAATACACCCCTGTTCACGTATGGACAGTGCCATCTTCAGGCATCGGCCCGTGGGCCTCAAAAGAAGAGGGTGGATGTAACTATTATTATTATATAGGATATAGCTTATTGGTTGTTTTCTTTCAAGTTTTGCAGAAGATATTTGTCAAACTTTTACAGTTTAATCCCAGCCATAAATATAAACAACTGGTACAGTTCAACCATGAGGACTGAATGAAGTGACGAGTATTTTCGGTGGGCATGAACACATCTCCTTGTTTGGTCCTGAAAATATAAACCAAACTTCCTGTTTACTGTAAATGATGACGCCCTAAAGACATGTTTTATGAAGTTGCAATTTTTTGTCGATTTTTGTGTAACCATCATTCAGAAATTTCTTCAAAAAGATAAGTTATTCTACCAAAATGAAACCTTTGCATAATTTTTCAGGAAAATAAGACCTAATGCATTTTTTGAAGCAAAAATTAATATAAGACAAGGGGTTATTTTCAAGAAAACAAAGTATTCATAACATATGAATGAGGGGCAGTATAAAAAATTATACTGGGTAACTTTGTCTGAAAAATATTAATAAACTACTGTAACACTTTCTGCACAATACAATCAATATGTTTCAGTAAATGTGATAAATTTGGTTATTATGCCTAATCGGCAAGCATTTCATTAAGTTTGATAAATTTATCTAAATCACTTTTACTGGTGATTATGCATAATACCCAAGCATCATTGGTCAACATGATGTATTATATGATATACTACACATGATAATTCATACATGCATTGTATAATTATATCGGGATGTGACTATATTTATCACGCATGCTACACTCATTTGGAATTTTTTTAATATTTATCAAATTTACCAATTACACTACGATATTATGCGTAATCACAGATAGAGGTGATAAATTTCAAGTCTATCAAATTTACCAACGACACTTGGTTATTACGCATGATTTTATGTAAAAGTGCATATTTGCTGGTAAAAGTGATAAATTCATCAAACTTTCCAAGAAAATCGGTAAGTATGCGTAAGAATTGGCTGTTATGTGTAATAACCAATTTATATCACATTTACCGTAACATGTGCATCTTTAATTTTCATTATTGTAATCTATGGTAGGGCGCTACTGAAATTTTACTTATATTAACAAAAAGTAATTTAACTACACACATACAAGACTGTTAAAAATATTTTTTATTTCTTTTCTATCACAGAGTTTTATTCAGGTTGATGAAAATAAATAAATGAAATCTGGAAACACATTTATGTAATTTTTTTTAAGAAATACGCATATATTATATTGCAACATTATTTCTGACGAAAAATTAATTTTGGAATCATAGTGACATAATTTTTCCAAATACACATATTTCCATGTACACCAAGACTAGTGTTAGTTCTATATACATACATGCATAAATATATACACATTATAATCATTAAAATGTACGTGTCTATCTTGCCTCACGATTCACACTGCATGAAGAGAACAAATAAATAAACTTTAACAAAACAGCTTGGTTTTTGAAGATCTGACATAATTTAGCTTATAAAAAATATTATTTGTCAGTATCGAACATATCAGAAACCAAATGAGGAACTCAATTTTATCCTCTTAGGTTTATTTTTGATCGAAGAAACTGATTTTTGTGAAGGAAAAAGGTCCTGACTAGGTGAAAAATCCTCATCGAAAGTCAAAGAATGCACCAGTGAGGAATCTTTGGTAATCGATGGAGTCACAGTCAAGGGCAAAGTTTCTTCTGCTGCTACCTGTGTGAATGACTCTCGCTCAGGGAAAATGAATGAGCCTGTATTCTCCTCATTAGGCATTTCTTCTGCATCTTGCACTTTCTAGAAAGAACAATATTAGTTAGTGTAAGAGGCTTATACAGTAGAATCCTGTTATAATATAATGAAATCCAAGAGACAGGAGGAAATCACTTCATAATAACAAAATTTCATTATAAAGGAATTCCAGATTTTTGTTTCTATGCAAACTTATTTGAGGGATAAGAAAAGTTTTCGTTAAAACAAGATTTTTGCTATAGCAGTATTTGTTAAAATGGGAATTTTTTTTTACTGTATATCTCTTTTGGACCTGAGCATCCATTTTAAAGAATTTTTCACAATGTTTTTACATTTTTGATGCTCAAACAATACATTAAAAACGTAAATGTCAGCAATTTTTTATTTTTTCCCCATTTTCAAATTTTTGAGCTTCATAAGAAAAGAAATGACACCTCATTCAAATTTTTTCAGCCAAGATGATGCTGAATATACTTATTTTAGCATAAAAATTTTTTTTCCAGAATTTTACTGCTGAGTTTTATGTAATACATCACACTTTCTCTGGAGGTACTTTCTCCAGGAAGCCATCTTAAAAGCACATGAAATTCAACTTTGAGTGCTGCCCTCTGATGAAAGCCCTCACTGTTCATATTCAACATATATTTCTAACTCAAAACACACACAATCCTTCAAGTTAGGGCTTAACTCCCTGAGGTTAAAAAAAATATCTACAGTGAAAAAAATCAACCACGTTTGTGGCTATAGGGTCTGAAAAGGATGTATGTGCACTCAAATCATTTTGCAAGTATGTGGCACCAAAATACCTAATTTTTTGGTAACCATTATTTGCTGTGGTGAGAATAAAATTATCATAATTCTTTATTATATGAATGAATTGGTGATCTTTATCAGGGCTGGACAATTCCCAGGTGATTAAAAAATTGGTAATGGTACCCAAAATTTTCTTTGTTTAGTTCTAAATTGCAAGCCGAGAGCCGCACAAAATGTTTGGAATTTATAGTACCACCACATCTGATAACATGAAAAAAGGTCACTGCCCTGAAGAAGTAAAAAAAAACCATTATTTCAGACCCTTTCGTTTGGGTAAAAATCGTTTTGGTGTCCAAAAATTGTTCGGCACCTAGATTTTTTTTGTGACTTATCCAGCACTGATATTAATGCGTTCTTTTGTGAAGAAAAATTTACATCGATTCATGCTTTCAATTCAGACAAAAATATCATTCCAAAAAAGCAGCCATGCTTACAAAAACTTTGATGTGTGTGATGCAGGCATTTATATACAACAGAAGTGTTAGTGTATAACCGCTTAACACAAAATGCTGTTTTGCAAAAGACATGTGATTTGCCCCATGAAACTAAAGGGTTTCTTAATTTACCAAATAGCATGAAATTCATATGCAGATGCAAAATGATTTTATTGGTCTCTTCAGTTCTGTCTCAAAGAGATGCGACTCTATTTTGATCATGAAATTACAGACATGTATTCTTCAGGAAACGCATTCTTCGCCATTATATTACCTATTTCTCATCACAATAACAAGTTAGAACACAACGAAACATTGAATGCATGCAAAAATTAACTTAAATTGTGAGAACATATCATACCCCAAACTTTTGCTCAGGCCATTCTTTCAGCACCATTTTAGCCAGTGGATCGATGATAGAATCAAAATCAATTAACTGAAGTTCTTTTGATGATCCATCATCATCATCGTCACTATCATTGGAGCAGGAAGGAAAAGGACCAGCTAAAACTCCAAACTGAAAACAGAAAATTTAAGCAACATTTTTCTCAGACATAAGCACAAAAATTTAATTATCATAATACTTGCCAACATATCAAATACGCCAGTGTATAATGCAGGAAATTTATTTTGTAAACATTTAGCACACTCGATGAAGCACTTAGTATTTGAGTATAAGATGCACCATTTTGCTGATCTGCCTCAAAAGAAAGCGTGTCTCACACAAACAAACACAAATTTTTAAGTTATACACATTTTGATTATTGCCAGTATTTCTCTTTTTGTATATATATTTACCATTCTCATTCTTTATTGCATATAACTTTAAGCATGTATAGCAGGAGTGCGCAACCCCCAGCCCACAAAAGGTGTTCCGGTAGAAAAGTATCAATATACGCAACACGATGAATAGTTAGGCTGATCATATTTTCTTCATAAAATATGGGATATCGCCAATCATCACCAAAAAAAAAATTGTCAAATGCAAGTAAATTTTTCAATTATAGCCAAAAAATTGTCAAATGCAAGTAAATTTTTCAATTATAGCCAAAAAATTGTCAAATGCAAGTAAATTTTTCAATTATAGCCAAAAAATTGTCGAAGACAAGTAAAGTTAGCAATTATAGGAAAAATATGGTCAAAGGCAAGTGAAGCACTGCCATCTTAATGCATGGGCCTACCTGGGCACGGCTCTGTGGCCTCAAGTGCAGGGGGTTCACAGGAAAATGAGATTTATTTAAAATTTTTCAAACTAAGCATGTGAAATGGTAGCCAGGTGGGGGCCTTTGAAAAATCACTTTACCGCGGGGAAGAGCACCATGGGCTTTTACCCTGAGTAAATCTGTCAATTATAACTAAAATATTGTCAAGGCAAGTGAAGTTGTTAATTTTAGCCAAAAGAACTCTCAAAGGCAAATACACAGTAGGCACCATTCATAAGAATCATACTTGGTTCAGCATTCTATCCAAATTTTATAAGACGTTGATGCTTATACCCTGAGATTTTTTTCTGTTGCTCTTATATAGTTACCACTGGAGTATGGAAGGGGTTGGGGGGGTGGGTCTTAAGAAAAGATTATGATGGCTTTAAAGTGAAAAACAAAAAATTTGTTAGTAAGTTTTTACTAAGCACCAAATTTTAATTCTTTAAATTTTAAATTAGTTTAAATATCCATACCATATCATTATCCTTAAACATGTTACACAGTAACATTTTAGTCAGTCTACATTGACACTACTGTACTATTTTTCGAGAGCATAACTCTTTATCAATGTATCTCAAAATTGGTAATAATGGTCAGGGGTGGTAGGATACAGGTGTAATATGGGATTCTACAGGTAAACCTAATTGAGTTTGGGGGGAGATGAGAAAAAGAAATTCCTGAAGAAGGGAAATATAGAACAAAAAGTTGTATTTGAAGATCCTAACGAAGCCAAGTTTTAACCATACAGTACATTAAAAGTTAGAAATTTGAAAGTAGAAAATGATTGTTTGATGAATGTGTTAAATAAAATTTCAATGCCCACTGATTATTTTCTTAAAATTTCATTATTATTCGGTATGACCATTTTACCCTATGCACTACTCACTTTACCCCACCCCATGGGGTAAAGTGGTCATAAAAGTGAGGTCTAAAAAGTTGCTGAAAAAAAACTGTTACACTCAAAAAATATTTTTGAAAAATGTGCTAATCTACTCTCTAAGAATGCAATGTAAAATATCAGCCAAAAGATATCCTATTTTTGAAAAATTCATATGGTTATACCTCTTCAAAGATGAAAACACCTCTTTTTTATGGCCATTTTACCCCAACTGACCCTATTTACTGGTAAATACCTAGTTTTTACAATGTCTTGGTAAAAACTAATTTTCACCAGTGTAAAAACCCAACCCTGCAACACAACACATACTCTTCATAAGCAATGCAAAAAAATAGACATGTAACTTAAGTCAGCTGTGTAATTTTAAAAAATTCCAAGGAGGAAATTCTTTTAATTTTTTAATAGGTATATAGACACTTTATAAGTAACAGCAGTAATAAAAGTGTAATGAAAATATTACTTTATAAAAATAAATTTTGTAATCGAAGAATTAAATAAAATTTTCTATGAACAGTGAAAATACAGCATTTGTTCGAGGAGGGAAAAATCACCTAAGCAGCTTTGAAAGTTTTGTTGCTTAAAAAAATGTAAAGTAATATACTTGCATTTTCATATGTTTCGAGTAACTGCTTTCCATAATCAACATGCAATCCACACCGCGGACAAACATCGCAGTGTTCAACACCATCATCACAACCACTTCCATCTGCAGATTCTTCATTTGCCTGGTTACAAATAACACAATGTGCCGAATATTTGGAAGACAACAAATCTGATGAATGAAAGTTTTATTTGCATAAGTAAATTAATGAAATTATTCATTGGAAAAATAAAAATGATGTAATAATACATTAATAATAATTAAAAAAATTAATACTTAAAAAAAAAATTTCAGTAACATCTGGAGCCATAACTGAAATGAGCGAAAGCAAAAACATGTTTGAAAGTTTTCATAGAAATGTTGCAGCTTCATAAATAAGCTGTACATATTTTTCATTTAGAGCTAAAAAATACTCGAAAGAAACTAACTATTAGCCATTAATTAATTGTATTTATCAACATAAAATTAGATGTTTCGTGTTAAACTTGGATCAAGTTCTCTTCAAGAATTTTATATTACAGGGTATGTTAAACATCATTCTTGAGTGAAAATTTAATTTTTTTTAACTTTAACTATTAAAAAACAAATATAAAATAAAAACTTTTTAACTATTAAAAAACAAATATATAAAACAATTCCAAAACAATGCATTAGTATCCCTTAAAATCAAACTATCAGGAAAAATGTTTTTGGATCAGCCACAGATTTTAATTAGATGCAACATCTAAAAATTGACTTTTAAAGAAATACAAGTATAAGCAAGCTGTAGCTATATAAAGGAGAAAATACTGTAGATTCCCTCACTTGAAATGCTAAAAGAAATACAATAATAATATTTACCGACTATAATATACGTTGACAAATATGACAGTTTATTCCACTTGAAACTGTCAAACTGCAACAAACAACAGTTCATCTAGAAAATATATTTTCAGGGCTCAGCACGGATCTTGGCCTCAAAACTAGTGAAAATAGTGACCAAAATGTTTAAAAAAGTGACCAAATAATGACTAAAAAATTTTTAAAAAGAGCCCAAATGAACAATGAATTTTGATTATCAGAAAATTGAATGAATTGAAATGGGGAATTTAATTTTTACCAAACTTTGCATTTCAATGGAATTCTTCCAAATTGCTTTTTTTACATAATAGTGTGAAATAATTAAATCAAACTCAAACCCATTCTGCTAACCAGAAAAGTTTTGAATAACTTATCAAATTTATCGAAAACTATGTGTGAGATTATAAGTAACAGTTGCAATGCCTTTCCTCCATGTTGCTTTCCACAACCCATCTTTAAAATCAATTTAAGCAGAAAAAAATTCAAAACGGAAAAAGTTTTCACATTCAAAGAAGAAGGGAAAAAACCAATGAAATAACACAAAGTTTGATGAGAGAATTTGTTCCATCCACATTCTAATGGACTTTTCATTCATTCAGCAAAAAAATCCAAAAAAAACTTCATGAATGAAGTTTCATGATCATGGAGAATCGCAACACTGAATAAACATCTCATAATAGATTCAACTACAAAAACTATATAAGAGTGCTGCAAATAAATATAAAAAGTGTGGATATTTTAAATTTTTTTAGACTTATATGCATGCACATGATTATTATACATCTGGTTACATTCATATAAAAAATTAATCAACCAAATATCTTTCCAGTGTGAAACAAATAAATACAGTGAAACTTCTATTAACCGTCAGTTTCTGTTATCGTCTGTTATCCATCATCGTCTAAAAAAAAAATACTGAAAATGTAGCCCCAGGTTTTAAGGTCCAAAAAAATCGGATCACTGCTACGGTCTGTGCGAATGCCACTGGCAGTCATAGATTACCCCTGCTTGTAATTGGTAAATCTAAAAAACCCTGTGCTTTCAAAAATTTAAATATGAATGCATTGCCTGTGAACTATTATGTCCAAAAAAGTGCTTGGGTGGACCAAAAATTTTTTTCAGAATGGTTTTACAGCATTTTCATACCTCAAGATAGAGCTCATATGGTCCAAAAGCAGTTGCCACAGGAAATACTGGTGTTAATGGACAATGACCCAACACACCCCTCTTGTGAACTCAAAAGTGATGATGGCAAAATAACACGCCTCTTTCTCCCAGCAAATACAACTCCACTTATCCAGCCTATGGAAAAGGGCATAATTTAAAATATGAAGCGACCTTACAGCTTTTATTGATGGCTTGCTTTCATCTGATGATGCCATGACTCTCAAAGAATTTTGCAAGAGATACAGCATGCAGGATGCTATTTTCAATATCGCCACTATTGGGCTGACCTTACATTGAAGTTTATATTGATCGTTTGTGTGTGAAAGTAAATACAGTATGTATGTATTATTCACTTTTAAAGGATTTTGTTTTCATTTTCATCCCAAGTCCGCAGTGGAATCACATTACTGTACATATGTATTAAGAGATTTCTGTTATTTGTCTATTCGGTTATCCGTCACAGCCCTGGTCTGGATGGTGACGGTTAATCAAAGTTTTACTGTACAGACATTTTAGAGAATTACCTTCTGTCATCTTTTCTCTATCTGCAAACATATAAGAAGCACCATCCATTGACGAGTGTTCTTGTTTCTTCTCTTCTTTTGATACAACTGCTTCCCCAAGCCACGAGGACATACGCGACATTATTGTGGTTGCTGGAACCAAAGCGCAACCAGGCTCTACTCTAAATGTTTTCTCCTGAACGCTATCACTCACAGACAATGCAAATTCTTGGTGGAACACATCTCCAAAAGATGTCAGCTGTATAACTGAATAGCCAGTCTCCGCAGCATATGGCACAGCACTGATACCTATCAACGGTGCAGAAGTTCTCTTCAATACATCATCGTGCAATGAAACACATTGGAGCTCCAAGTTTCTTATGCAGTCTCTTGGCGAAGAAACATGGCATGGATGGGCAAGAGAAAAAGGTTGTACACGTGATCCACTGCAACTGATATGGAAAGATGCTATGTCCTGTGACTTTTGGCTGCCCAATAATACAACCAGATCAGTTGAATCAGTACTAGACTTGTAGCTCTTTACATCACAATATAATGGCACACTTTCCAGCATGTGATTCCATGTAATCATCTGTGGATTGCACAAAAAACAAAATGATTTCAGAGACAAAAAGGACATAAACACAGCAATCAATCTCTCTCCTATAAGATATAGATTCATATATTCATGATCAAATTCAGTTCATGGAATATGAAAGCATTTAAACAATAGCAAGACACTACTTTCATTCTTTCTTCCAAACCAAGAAAACCTACCACCTATCTCATGGTCAATTCAATACCGAATGAGTTATGCAGGAAATGTGCATGTGTATCTAACATTCTGATTTCATATCTAGTGTTGTGCACAAATTTTCAGAGCTGCCATTTATTTCAACAGAACCTACTGAAAAACACGTGGAATCATTATACTTGAAGGAAACATTTTTATAAATTATTTAAGTGTTATAGCGCTCATGTTCCCTCTAATTTATTTTTTTCACTTATACAGACATGTTTTCTCTCTGCTCTATAATGAGATAATGAAATATTATCGCATGTGCGCAGCTGAGATTGAACATGAGTTATAAGCACAAACAAACCAATTCATTGTGCGCATATTTGTTAGTTGGCTTAATATTTAATCAGCAGAAGAAAGAAAAGACTAAATGTTTTTCATAATATCCAGTTGAGTTATTAAGTTATAATAAAAATATTTTCTTATGGGCTAATTATTTAAAGTAAGAATAAAAACTCAAAACTGGCTTGACAGGCAGGGGAGATCATATTGATGGGGGATGGGGAGAGGTGTTAGTACACTAACTTCAAAATAGATGAATCAGCATTAACATCTTAACAATAGGAAGGAAGCATGATCATCTGGAAATGGATTAAAAAAAAAAGCTCCAGTAATCAGTCTTTGTACACTTAAATGTAGAAGGAGAAACAAAATGGTAGAGACCCATAATTTCAAAATTCATTTCAATGATGATGAAAATGTTTTCGAAAAAATCACAGATAACTTACTGGTTGTTGTGGATACCTCTCATCAAAGATGAACATATGAAAATCTGTAGCAATGATATGCTGAAAATGGTTTACATCTAATCGCCTACTCATCAGAATCTGTTCAGTTCCTTCCAGAAAGAATGGGTTAGGCAACGAAAGGATTTTTACGCATCCTGTACCCTTGAGTGTTTAAAAAAAACGGCACACACAATTAATTTCTGATCAACCAAAAAAATTATTTTTTCCCATAATAAAAATTAGAAGCAATAAGAAAATTGAAATTTTATAAATTAATTGAAAAAAAAGGTACCTAATGCTCAAAATTTCAGATGCATACTGTTTTAATAGTGAATTTAAAAAAAGTACTAATAAATCTTTGCAAGAAAGTTAATGCTCTGCATTCATATAAGTCATTGTCTTTTTTTTTTTTTTTTTTTGTAAAACTGTTATCCTAGGCACTTTTTAACCCTTCAAGCAGAAATCATTAAACTCCTATAAAATGCCACAGCTTTTTTTAATGGGAGAGTAGGCTTTCTTCCGATTTTCTGCAGTACAAACTATGGGGTAAAGGGAAAAGTGTTGCATTGAGAAATCAACTTCACAAAATATCTGACCTTGTCAAGGCCAAAATATGAGGCTTTCAATTAGGCGATATCTTGTCAATACTATTTGTAGGGTCACGATAGGCTGATAAGACAGGCATCTACAGTTTAAAGCCTTCACTTTATAGTTGGACAAAGGCATCCATGGAATTTGAACCCACCCTTGCACAGTCAAAAAATTGGTGTACTGAACACATGCTACTAAAGTGTGTGGCTAAAAAATATAACATGTGGCAGCTTTGTTGAATTAAAAAAAATGACTTCATTCTACAAAATATACAGGAGGATTATAAATAAACTGATAATACTCGGATGCGTGTAGTGCCTATTCTTGTGGAGGTATTTTGATGAAACTTGGTATATAAGGATGTATGGATCATGGGGAAAAGAAAGATTCAATAATAAAAATAGTTAAATTTTTGACCACCAGGTGAAAAAGTGGCGCTTTTATCACAGTTATATTTTTCTCCCCATGGCCCAAATGATGTACAGTTGAACCCCGATTTAATGAATAAGGAGAAATCAATAGTTTTATTTGTAAAATCAGGCTCAAATTGATTAGAAACATAAACGCACTCGAAACAACAAATTTTAAAAGCTACTTAGAAAGTTGTAGTTGAAATTTATTTCTGACAATACATATATAATTCAGTAAAAACCACATAAACTTAAGAATAAAGTCAGAATGCATGAAAGAATTGCTTGATAGAAGCTTTTTATCAAAGTCAGTCAAAATTGACATTTTTTATCTAATCGAAAAGTGTTTTTGCTTCAGATGTGACCCGCCATTACTTATCTTATCAAGAAATAGTACAAACTTGAAGTTTATGTGTGTTTTTACTTAAATCTAAAATGCCTGGCAGCACAATATTTAACGGCATTGGTCTAAACAAATTGGCCACTGAAATCTTCGCTCTGACACACACATTCTGAATGACTTTATCGTTTTCTTTACACAAAAAAGGAACAGATTCTGTTCCTCACTTTTTTTTTTGTCTCTAAAGAACGGAATTTCAGTACCTAAGAAGTCAAATCTTCAGATTGTGGTTTTGGGGGAATGGGAAATAAGAAAAAAAAATGTTTGGATAGTTCAAAACATATTTGCTACATCAAGGTTTTTATTCATTAAATAGGGGTTTGAGCTCTATTTTCCCTAGAATTTCAGAAAAAAATATATTAAATCCCGGAATTCATTGAATCTGAGTTTGTTAAATTGGGGTCCAACTGTATATACCAAGTTTCAATGAAATATGTCTACCATAGCAGGTGCTACAAAGGTTGGAGTAGTGTCAGGTATAATTAAGCTGAGTAGTGTGCATTTAATTACACTAACGCTCCGACCTACGAAACGTTCATTGTGACGGATGTATTTCATTGAAACTTGGTATGCAAGTTATTGGGACCATGGGAAAAAAATTGTGATAAAAAAACGCCACTTTTTCACTTGGTGGTCAAAAAGTTAACCATTTTTTTAATGAATCTTTCTCTTCCCCATGGTCCATTTATCCAAACTACCAAGTTTCATCAAAATACCTCCACCAGAATGGGTAGGTGCTACATACATCTGAGTAGCATCAGTTTATTTGTAACACAATCCTGTACATTTTTGTCAATGAAAGCCTATTGTTTCAATGATGCTTCTTATGATATGATTAGTGTTATGAAATATGAAAATTTGCAAGAATGACAAATATTTCTAAAGTTAGCAGTGAAAAATGATCAAAACACATATTTGCAGGCAGTCTAATGTGATAATTGATTGAAAAAATAATTATGCTTTACACAAAATGTTTTCATTTCATAAGTACATAATTTTATTTATTTCAAACATAAAAAATAATTAGGTTTCATATATACTTTAGTTCTTAAATCCAAAGCAGTGAATTGTGTACGATCAGCGTATAGTACTGAGCGTGGGTGAGAACCAAAATCACATCCCCACCAATTGTCATCAATAACTGGATCATGAGATAAACATTCTGCAAACTGCCATACTGTTTTTCTATTAGATAAGAAAGAAGAAAGAATAAGAAAAAAGTAAAAACCTGAATAATACTTTCATGTTAAAGTGTGCATTACCTTTTATGATATATTTTTGTTCTAAAAAATTTTCTTTTCTTGAATTTGTAATAATGGCACTAGATTGATGAAAATATCAAACATAAAAGAAAAAGTGAGTCATATACAGTCAGTCATACATATGTTGATAGAACATCATGCCTGGGAACCAAATAAAAGAGACTTCCTAAATGAAGTGACTCAATAACAAGCCCAATTTGCCAATCATACAAGCAGAGAACTTGTAAAAACTGATGTCATAAGCTAGATGAAATTGAAAGTGCCAGTGTATGACTGCACATAAGTGCACTCTTCCTTTATTTAACACAAAAGTTCCGAAATTTATTTTATTATGGAAGAATAAATACAGATATTATATGTTTATTTGGTGGTTTTTTTTTTGAAGTAACTACCCAGCGCAATTATGCATTTTTGCTATTGTTCATACCAAGATGTGAATTAGATTGTAAGCCTTTTTTTTTGGCACATCCTCTAGTGCCTTTGTCACTGCTCACTCTTTTTCTTCGGAACTTGAGAATCATTGCCTGTTCAGCAAATTATTTACCTGAGGAAAGGGGGAAAAAGTCACATGGGGCAAGACCATGGGAATAAGCTGGTTGTGGAAGTATTATGATGTGATGTTTTGATAGGTAATCTGATACCAGGAGAGACCCGTGAGTCCTTAAATATCTGTATGATTCGGTAATTGAAGCGACTAGATTTTCAAAAGACCAAATCGCGGGTACTCCATCACGATAATGCGCTAGCGCACAGATCTTTCCTGGTGTCAGATTACCAGTCGAAACATCCCATTCCAACACTTCTACAACCAGCTTATCCCCCCCCCCCCTCCGATCTTGTCCCATGTGACTTTTCCCTTTTTTCTCAGGCGAAGAATTTGCGCAAGGAGCAATGATTCTCAGGTTCTGAAAAAATGCAGCAAGCAGCAATGAAGACACTGGAGGATGTGACAAAAAAAAGTCTTGTAATCAGATTTACATCTTTGTATGAACAATGCATAAGTGAAAAGGGTAGTTACTTCAAAGGAAACACCAAATAAACAGGTTCTACCTGCAATTATTCTTCCGTAATAAAATAAGTTAATTTTTTGAATGTATACAGCTTTAATGCATACATCATCTACAAAAATGAAAAAAAAGAGACTCTTTTTCACTCACTTCTGTTCTGCATCTTGAAGAAGCAATTTTCCATCAACTGTTATTACAACATGTTCACCAGGAACATAATTGCTATATGTGTTATAAATAACAAAAATAATAACTTCAATTTCAGTAAGTATAATCTAGGACAAAAAAAAAGAATAAATAAAACTATAACTAAAATTATACATAGGATGCATAGGTATCTGGGCGTATGGCATTTTACTGGCACATTGTTGATCCTAGAGGTATACTTCCAATTGTAAAAAGTATCCATATAATGTTAGTACTCAGATATGTCATTCATGTTGTAAGGGCATTGTCTAGTTATTAAAATATAAAAATTAACTTTTTATACAGTCCCAGTGTGCTCCAGAACCCAATTAAAAAGTGGCTACCTTGTCTCTCCTGATGCCAACTAAAAGAATTTCACTTTTTTCAAATGCAATAGTCACTGATATATTTAATTTCAAAAAATGGAGGAAAATTAGGAAAAAACAACATTAAATACAGATAAACCACTTTACCCACATTTAATGCTGTTCCCTTCCCCCCCCCCCAAATTTCTTACGTTTTTTGAATTGAAATATTGCAGTAAATATTACATTTGAAAAAAGTGAAATTCTTTTAGTTTGCATCAGGAGAGACAAGGCAGCCACTTTTTAATTGGGTTCTAGAGCACACAGGGACTGTATAAAAAATTAATTTTTATATTTCAATGACTAGACAATCCCCTTACAACATGAATGACATATATATGAGTACTACAAGGTATTGGGATACTTTTTATACTTACTTACATACTTGGAAGTATGCCTTTAGGACCAACGGTTCGCCAGTAAAATGCCGCACACCCTGTCCCCAAAGAAGAATATGCCAAAATCTGTGATGTATGTCGCAGAACAGTCAGTTCTACTGCAGAAAAATCTGAAAGGATTTTAAGAAAAATTTAGAAAACACAGTTATGGCAATTTTTACTGCAGAACATTCCCAGTCAACCGAGGGTTCATTGCAGAACAAATCAAAACATTCTGCTTTGGGGTGCCCTGTTACCAATGTACCCTGTATATGCAAATTAAATTGTAATGATAATGTTGCATGGAAAGCTGAACCAAATCACCTTAATTTGATATCTGACAGCTGTTCATCAAAGCTATAAGAGTCCGTTGGATATAAATTTTCTTCTTCAGGTTGTTTCAGCCGAATGTAGTGATACATCTTTTTCTGACGCACACAACAAAAGTCTGAAATTGGTCATAAAAATAAACATACAAATTACAATGAAATTCTGTCAAGGATGCTGCTAGAGGCATGTCAGATTTAATTGCATTGTTTGGAAAAATGCAACTGGAAAGATTTCTTTAAAATACAGCACAATCACAGGTGCATTTGGGACATCTGTAAAACTTAACATTTTCTTTCATAATTATGAAATATCTTGCCTAACTTGATGCTTGTATTTGGGGTGGGGGTGGATAGCAAACGAATGCCTGTAGAGTATAAATAATAGAAAAAGCCGGAGTATTTCTCTTCCTGGGTTTATTGTTTTCAGAGTTGGGTAGAAAGCACTATAACCTGTACAAAATCAGAAAAAAGTCTTCTTGAAAAAAAGATTTTAATAGAGGGTTTGGTTATTTAATCAGTGGCAATTATTTCATGCGGATCAGTGAAATTTATAAAACCATCGAATGTGTTAGATAAAAAAAAATGGCACTGGAAAGAATCAATGCATTGACGTGAATAAGATTTCTGGATTTGAAACTGGCATAAACAAGGGGAAAGGTTGGCTACCACTGCTGCAGACCATACTGTATTTACATTACTCATTAGGTTCACTATGTTTTTTATGTTATCATTTGATACAGTATATTGGTTCTATAGAGTATTACATAAATTTTGGTCCCTGCCAAATGTAATTACAAAGAAGAGACAAGTCCTTAAAAATTCAGTTGTCAAGGATACAAAAATACAATTATATATATTCAATCATTATACTTCACTCATAGTTAGAAAAATTGATGGCAGATGGAAGCATTACACACACACACAACAAGTATTACGCAGAAACAAACTTCACGTCAGGTCCACATACATTCCAACATGCATCAATTCGTTAGAAGTTCTGCAGAGGAATATGGACGAGGTGCCTGTGTGGTTCAGTAGTCAAGGATACATTCACACTCAACTTTGGATTAATTACCTGCGCATGATGAGAGAGGTGCAGTAGCCACAGAAATCTGGAATATTTTACTTTTCCTACCAGATACTGCGACTTTTTTTTGATTTTCTACATCTGCATGGATTCCCTTGTATCCTTCAACACTTTCATTCAATGGTGTAATTGCTACAATAAATTATTGAGAAAAAAATCAATAATGTGAAATCATTTATTGATATGTTTGAGGAGAGGTGCTTCAAAACTTAAAGCTAAACGTCTGATTATAGTAAAATAGTCTGATGTATTGTATATAAATGGATATAAATAACAGAATTTAAGTCTGGTTTATAAGAAATAATTCTTATGTGGGTGTAATGCAACAAAGTGTACATCAATGAAAGCACGGTAGTTAGCTATAAAAATTGTTCATTATACAGGTGCATAGCTACCACCATGCTTCACATTTTACTGGTGAACTGTTGATCCTAGAGCGGGGACATTTATTCTGTTTGTCTGCATTTTTTTAATGCTGTTTTTCCCCCATCCCTTTTCTCCATTATTTTAAATTCAAATATCTCAGTGAATATTGCACTTAGAAACAAGGGGTTTTTTTGGCATCAGGAGAGAGAGGGTAACAACTTTATAATTGGGTTTTCAAGGACAGGGTGTCCGTATAAAAAGTCATTTTTTATTTTAATAACTATACAACCCCTTGCAACATGACTGATGCATCTGAGTTTTCTCAGGTATACCTCTAAAATCAATGGTTTGCCACTAAAATGTGATGCTTGCTGGTAGCTATGCACCCTGTATATCAAATTAAAAACCACCTTCACCATAGATTGAATTGAAAAAGACACATATGCGTGCGCTACATTAATCTTAATTTTTCTGGATAGCAAGCAATATACAAATACAATGCCACAACAGGCAAAATGCCCAACGAGGTGGCTGAGTCATGCAGTGCATTCATGTTTACAAAAAGCAACACAACGATCAATTTTAATCACTTGCTAGGAATTGTAAAACTTGTCAGACAAAAATAAGCACCCTTTATTATTATTACAATTTTTTTAATTGTCCATTATAAGTGGCCGCCATTATATTACAGTCCATTATAATGAGGTTCTACTGTATTCCACTGATGTGAAAATATGCTGAGTGAGGTATGAAACTTTTTTTTAATTTTTGAAGAGCTGAAAACAAAGACCTACATGAACAGAGAGAACAACCACAACACATTTTTCACAATGAGCCAATACAACATACACTATATGAGATACACTTTTTCCGTTTGTAAACTTCTAATCATAAGAAATCAATTGTTTTGTTGTATTTTTTTTTTTTTTTTTTTTTTTGCAGTTGTGTTATTTATGACACATACACTCCCAGTTACAAAAAAAACACTTAAAATCTGTGATAAGTTCTTTTATTGCAATGATACAAAATATTACTTAAGAATAAAAAAAAAAACATGGAAAGGGGAGAGGGATGAGCAAGAAATCATAGATGAATATGGTCACAAATACAGTAGATCCCGCTTATAAAATTTTTCAAAATTCAAAAACCCATCATGTGAAAAATGTTGTAAGTGAAAACACTTTAAATGAAAATATTAATGAGAATTTGTTCGAGTTGGGTCCACAGAAATAAGTCATAATAAGCAGGATAAGTTGATCTAAGTGGGAACACTATAAGCGGGATCAACTGTAGTAGAGATTATCATAAAAATGGTAGTATGTATTAGGTAGTGTACTAACAAGTAATATAATTTGTTTAATAAAGTTTGACAATTATGGACATAGACACATACCAAGAGATTTGAGTTTCCTTCCAACTGGATGTAAAAGAATGTATCCATCTGAAGATTTCATTGAGGAAAGACAACCACCTGTGTATAACCATCGAGCACGCTAATATCAAAGAAAAAAATATATAGTTTTTAAAGGAAATTACTTACTATAGTTATAAAAATTCAGAAACAATGCATACATAAATACAATACAAATCATACAAATTTTTTAAAAATACTGAAAAATGTGTGAGTTTGAATCTGTTTCAGAAAAATGTTTCTTCCAAGTGATATAAAAAAAATTCAAATAATGAGGTGATTTTTTTTAAATATTGTTTATAATATACAGTCAACTTTCCAGAAAGTATAAATAAAAAAAATTTTAATTCAATTATTGCTAGGTTTATAGACAAACCTGATAATGCAAATGAAGCTATTCAGGAAAAAAGTTAAAAAATAATATACAGTAGAACCTCTCTAATTCGGACAAATCCATAACCCAGAATACTTCTGATAAGATTTTTTTTTTCTCGACTGGGAACTTTGAGGTTTTTTCTTTACCCAAATTCTGTTTTAGCTTTTTCTATTTCATAGGCTATTTTCTATCTTTTTTTTCCCCTCCCTTTCCCAATGTATTGATGGTGTTAATTGTGATTTTTGTGCTTCTGGGGAAAATAGAAACAATGATGGCATTCATGTGTCTCAATGAATGTGATTAGTTAGAAATACTTTAGTTAAAAGAACTTTTCTTTCTTCATTTCATTTCTCCACATTGTACAGTTAACTTTAACGTTTTCAAATTTATTCAGTGCTTAATTATTTTCTGTGATTATCTAAGTGAATTTCCAAACACGCCAAAAACTTTAAGTGTTAAAATGTCTAACCACAGCTACACAGTTGCAAATAGAAACATAATGCTTTAAGTGCACATGAGAAAGTTGAAAAGCTGGAACAGGGAGCACCAATAGAAATGTTGTGGAAGAATATGGAATCAGAAAATTTATCTTTTACGATCTTTAGGGAGAAAAAAAATCTTTGGATTCATGCAATGCCTATACAAAATATGTTTAAAGAATTTTCACTAGCAATGTTATTTGATTTAGAAGTTATGGTTTAAAATCAAATTATGTATTATTATATGCATAATATATATTGCTTTATTTTCTTTTAAAGATAAATATGGATCAAAATGCACATTACTGCTTTAAAATGCCAAACTTGGGAAATAAACAAAACTGAATCAATAATCTGTAATCACCTAGGTCCTGAGGAGTCTCGATTAAAGAGGCTCTACTGTACTGCTATTTTCTGTAATAAGTACTGAACAAAAATTAAGTTTGAAAACCATAAAAATATATTTACGAGCTATGCATAATTAAAGCATTGATATACCCACTTGACTTTTCCACGATAAAATTTAGCACCCATGTAGATACAGTTTTCCCATAGTTTGAAAACAAATATCTGTGTAAAATGTTTTTACTGAATGCTCAGACCAGATTCTGAATAGTTGAAACTTAATTTGATTAGTATATGATAATGTAACATTTTTCAACAACAAAAAAAAAGTTAATGTAGGAACTGCACCAGTGTCAGTCAATCCCTAAAATCATGTTTTTAAAAATGTGAGTTGCGACTCTCACCGCTTCCCACCAGAGATAGACTGTCGTACTGTGTATGAAAGTATTTTATTATTATTATTTCTTTTTTCCTTTTTTTGTAAGTATATTACAGAAGGACAGTACACATCATGTAAGATACAAGTAAAGAAGAGCAGAGAGTCTTATGTCACTTAAATATGTGAGTCAATGCAAAAGTTAAAAGGGAAAAAAATGAATTGCCTTTGTTTTTAATTACTAAGACTAAGAGGTATGTTCTTATTTGTTCTTGCCCAGTTTATTTTATTTCATGATGCGAGAGGGGTAAATTTTTTTAATATTTATTTGGTATAATCAATTTCATTATTTTTAGATTGACCCAGATGGGTCCCGTTTTGTCAATCCTTAAACAGTAAGCAATTCAAAAAATATTCCAAGAAATATGGTACAACAGATCAATCAAGTGTTTTGATAAAAGGATAAAAAATCATAAAATGTAAATTAAATCATTAAAAAATATACAGTGATAAAAGGAAAAAGGTAGTAAAGACATCTTACTGGTGCTGGCAAATGTTTAGGAAAGCTCTTGGCTAATTGTATAATCGATGTTGGTGCTTTAATTTTATCATAACGTCCTTTCCTAACAAGTTTCGGGGCTTTCCTTGAAATCTTCATCACACGATCTCGCATTGACGAGTACTAAACACAAAGTAGATAAATAAATAGGCCATAGGATTTAAACAGCAAATGTAAAAAAGTTTTTCTTGAAATATATTATTTATAACTCAATAATTGCATGATTTCATGTTTTTGTATTAAATTAAAAAACGTGAGAGAGAGAGAGAGAGGCACACGCACACTTACATTGCAATTAATATTAACTATCAGACTATTTTATCACTTTTTGTAATTAATTTGTTTCGATATTTAAGAATGAAAAATGTAAGAAACTGAGTGCACACAAGTAACTTGTAAAATTTCCATAAAAGTTTATCACAAAGTAGAACTGAATTTGAACTTCACATCTTTATTTGAATTTCAGATGCTATAGCAATTAAATTAATAAATGCTTCCATAAAAATACATAAGGTAAAACAGTGAAACTCCCCACATAACATTACTCTCTACAACAATAATCTTGCACATCCCTATTTAGCATCTGTAATGAATCCCTTACATCATAATTTAAAAATTAATTGAATATAGATTGCCATATTTGAAAATCCATATTTTAATTATCAATTTAATGGCATAAAACATTTTCAATAAAAATTTTTCATCAACCTTTCAGCATTGCGAATTTGCAACTTACACGTTTGATTGCGGAATGTATTCCCAGAGCTCTACGGAAAAACTCGTACTCATTTTCTTTGTCCTTCAAAAGCTGCTCCATGCAAGGTTCGAATAATGAATTGACTGTAAATATAGAGATTTGGTGATAAAAGATGGGCGAGATATTTATTAGATCAAAATCAAACAGTACAAAATGAAAAAATTTAAATATGAAAATATTGAAAAAATGCATTGAAACTATCTGAAAATGAGAAGTTGCATTTGATTTAAAAAACGTTTCAGAGGTTTTTTAAATTTCTCCCTCAACACATTTTTTATATGAGACACAAATCTATATTTCTCATCTGCCAAATGTTGAAGGAGATGTATATTGTATATAAACCACCATCATTATTTCCGTACATGGAAGACGAGTGGCAGTAAATCATATCTTGTGGGTCCATTGTTTTAGTTAGTTAAAATTTTATGTTCAAAATTTTTCTATAAAGCATTTGCTTTAATTTGGATTTTCATTTTCCAGTACACCAGTGATCCTCAAATTTCCCCTCATCCACAGCTCCCTTGCCTAGTCAACATTCATTCACAGCTTCCCAGAATAGTCCAACAAAGAACCACTTCAAAGCACTGAACAGGCATATATGAATAATGGCAGCTCAACGCGATGCCAATAACAAAAGTTGGCAATGCATACAGTTGAAATGCATACTTTTGTTATACAATGGGAGATTATTATTTGTTCATAAAAGAGGGGTTTTACTGTATATTATCAACAATTGGGTTAAAATATCATCTTTCTCACTTAATAGCCATTTTATGCACACACAAATGGGGAGGGGAGCTAATAAAAGTCAATTTAAAATTTTTTGTCATTCCCACCAATTACTTTATCAGGGGGGGGGGCGGATTTACAATCACAGAGATGCACTGCACCCTCACATTAAAGATACTTCTTCTGCAAGTTGAAATTGATATTCTCTATAAAGGAAAAATGCCTTCTGAAGAAGGCAGCACAGGTTTCAACCTATAAAACTTCTGAGCATTTTTTGGTACGATAACCAAACGTCTTATCCACTGCACCCAATTTGATTACATGACTACACATTATATTGATTCATGAATCACCAGTAGCATATTTGCATGGGGAAGCTAAGCAGGCGAGGTGGCCATCCAAGGGTGGTAAATTTGACAAACGAGTGGTCAAGAAGATTAAAGTGGACGAAAGGTGACAAAATCATAAATGCAAATTTGTCTAGAGAGTGTGAAAGCATGTGAGTGACCTAGAGAGTGTGCAAGTATGTAAATGACCAAAAGAGTGATCTTGAGAGTGAGTGACCTATAGAGGTGTTTGTAAGCATGTGAATGACCAAAAATGTGACCTAGAAAGTATGTGAGTGTGCAAGTGACCAAAAGAACGACCTAGAGAGTGTGAAAGCATGTGAGCAGCAAAGAGGGTATGGGAGGAGCTAAAACATTATGGAAGTATATAAATTACTAAAATGTGTGCAAGAATGTAAATGATTAAAACAGTGTGCAAGTATGTAAATGACCAAAAGAGTGACCTAGACAGCATGTCAGCATGTGAGTGACCTAGACAGTGCGCAAGCATGGAAACAACCAAAAAGTTGATGTAGAGTGTGTGCAAGCATGGGAGCAACAAAAAAGCAAGCCTAGCCTAGAGAGAGCATAAGCATAGGACTGACAAGAGTGACCTTAGAGAGTATGCGAGCATGTGAGTGACTGAAATAAAAATAGTGACTTAGAGACATAAGAATATTGTACTGGGGGGGGGGGGGGACTATAGCCCAGGAAGATGAATTTGAGTAATGAATAGCCATGAAAATTAGACTATAATGGGTAAATGGCGGCAAAGTTTGTATAGAGCATGGGCAGCTAAACCATAAATTTGCCTCTGTGTATTATAATGAACCTGAACAACCAGATGCACACAGGTTTTCATTGTATGTGCGATATCAAACCTTCTTGAAGGATGGATACAATTGGGAATCCATAATCTCTTCATGTATCACAACAAAAACTGACATTTTTAAATCCTTTATAAAGATACAATTGAAATTAACAAAATGGAGAAAAACTCAATTAAAGCAAATAGCTATACAAAATCAAAAACTGATTGTATAAACCTAAATAATCATACCACAGAAGAGGGATAAAAACTTACTTTTATTAGGCGGTAACAAAGGCAAAGCACATGTTTCTGCTCTGAAGTTGACTAGATTGACTGATGACTTCAATTCTTCAAATCGGATATTGCCGTCTTCATAATGCACGTCGATTCCAGCACCTCCATGATCCACATAGATATGCATAGGTGTCAGGGAAGTCTTTTTGTCTGCGGTATCTCTCAAAGTGACGCTGTGCCACAGAGGCAAGAGTTTTGGAATATTTTCCATCACTAAACTGCAACTCAAACCTTTTAACTTGACCTTTGAAAAACAAAATTTGCGTGAGAATCTTGAGCTTGTTTGACATGACTAGATTTCCAAATTTTCGAAATTTGTAATTATTATAAATATGCTAATATAATATAAATTATGTAAAATAAAGTTTGAAAGTGCATCAAAAACTGCTTGCACGTATGATAAAATAACCCGGCATCGATGTAATTTAATAAAAATATATTCAAAATAAGAGAACTACATTATGATAGTGCAGCTAATTAAGAGCTGGCACTATTACGTCACAAAACTTGAGTTTGCAGGCGAAATATACTCTCGTGTGGCCAGTGGGGTGCGGTATCATAAGGAGTAGGGAAATACAATAAACACTGTCTTTGTCTGACAAACAAACTATCAAAACCACCCAACTTTATTTTCTTACACCGCCAAATGTCTATTCACATCTCACCACCACAACTTCACTCTTATGTCGCTTTTACTGTTCTGTCGCTACAGAAGTTTTACTTCAAAAATTGTTTCACACGGGATTCATATCTGAAAAAATAAAAAGCTGTGATAAGAGAAGATTTGGTTAGTTATTTTTAAAAATGTTTTGGAGCCGTCATTCATGGGGCTGTGGAAAAATGCCTCTTGCCCATGCAAAGATTGGGGCAATGACTTTAATCCCCTAAAGTTTCAAGATTCTCGCAGTGACAGTCATCCAAAACGGATTTTAAACTCAAACTCAGGTTATCATTTCTCAGTCACACAAAAATATATAATCACATCAGATATAAAACTTACATGAAACAAAACTCACGTGGTCCAACTCAACGGGGAAAAAGTAAATAAAACTTGAAAAACAAACACATGCTCTAACAGCGTGACGTTGCCGTGGTAACAATATTTTTAGGAATTCGCTGCCATTCGGAAAAATGTAAATGTTGGAAATAATAATAATTTCTGAACATATACTGAGATTCATCAATTAAAAAAAAAAAAAAACCTGTAAAAAAATGCAATTTAATAGAAAAAATTGTTCATTATATGAGTTGTTTGACTTCACCCCCCCCCCCCCTTACGGGCTAAGATTTCTCACTGACCTGTTTAAAGTTTTGTGTAAAAACATGAAATGGCTTTTATAGAAGAGTGATTGAACAATCCTAATGCTTTCGTTTTAATTCAGACAAATGATGTTCAGCTTCTAATTATTACGAACAGTCGTTAACGTTGTTATTTTATTTGAGAAATTCTATCATCACTCTAACTTACTATCATCACCTAACAAATCACCTGTAGTTTTGAAACTAGATGACAGCACCAACACGACAAATCAAATAGTGGGAATTATTTTTTTATTTGTCCTCTGCTTTTTTTTTTTTTTTAATTGTTTAACTGAGTGTTCTATCGAATTCAGTCCATGCAGGTTGCTTGTGAGACAACTAAATTGAATGAAAATTTCAGCTACCTTATCTATAACTTTTCCCATGTCATCGTTAATCACCACATGATCATGTGGTGATTAACGATGACTCGAGTCATCGTTAATTTCAAAATTAGATGACAGTACCAACATTAACTAAATCCAAACAATAGAAACTCTTTCATCAGCCTCTTTTGAGGGTTATTCGTTTTCGACGTCTTCTTATAACCATTGAGAAGAAATATATTTATTTCTCCTCTAAGCTTATAACCCGCAAAAATAACTGAGCTTTTCATCCGGTTGCTCTTTGTTTGCAGATAGCTGAACTGAATAAAAAATTCAGGTTCATATAGAACTTTATCAATCAATACATAAGTCGTCTTCAATTCTGAAACTAGATGACAGCACCAGTAACATAAAACAAACAGTGGAAGCACTTTCTTCAGTCTGCTTCTTCAGAGGTACTCATCGAGCTTGTGTTACTCATACTCGAGTAATGTAAGCTCGATGGAGGTACTTCGTTATCTGCTAGGAACAGGAACATGGTAGATGAAAGGACTGAACTTTTTTTTGATACATTTCAGTTTAATGGCTTGTTTGTAGGAAACTAAAAGGAAACCTTTTGCTCAGTGTTATCAGAGTAAATAATTTTGAAGATCAATTTTCCTCCTCTCTAAAATTTTAAGAAGTTATTTTAAAGAAAATAGAGAAATAACTGTATTAATAAAAATTATCTGAAATTTTAAGGAATATTTTTGCTCTTCAATGAAATTTAGAGGAATGAAATTAAATGTGGACTTTTTCTCCGAACAATCACACCTTGAGTCGTGTTTAATTTTGACGTTAGATAGCAGCACGAACACTATAAATAAATCAGTAAACATTTTGCTCCAATTCCAATAGCTTGCTCCTCGGACTGGTACTGTATCTGTTTACCATAATGAAATAACAACATTCGCCGTTTCGCATTTTAAAAATATCCATACAGATAATCCAAGATAGTTCGCGTTGCATAGATTAAATATTTTTATAAGGGAAAACAAAATGTAAGGCTAAAATCATTTAAAAAATAAGTGAATTAATGTACTTATATTTTTATGTATTTGTGCTTACGTTTCGATATTTGACGTATATTATCAGTGTGTTTACGAAATATTCCTATCAGCTAAAATGTTGAAATTGAAATAAACAATTTGTTGATAGTACGAAGCTCTGAAACAGTTATCCACAGCAATCGATTTTCCTCTAATTACTGTATAAAAAAGTATGTGTTTAGTGAATTTTTCTATCCCAGTGATTTTAGTGATAGGTGCTATAGGGATAATTCCTCTCATGACATTGAGAAAAATATTATTGAGTAGTAAATCATTTAATTGGCGTATGTGTAGCTCATGTATGTTCAAAGGCATTAACTTTGTTGAGTTTCCCACCAGAGGGTTCTCGTCACCACTTGAAAAGATTATGTTAAAGCTTCGGATAGTAATAGCCTATTATTATAGAAACAGGTATATGTTCATTTCCATGACTAATATGCACAGATTCATTTAAATATTTGGCGCTTATGTTACACCTTAGGTATCTTTCAGTATTAAAACCTAACAAAACTTTGATTTGCATGATAAGCGATGCATTGCCAGAATGACCGAATCATGTTTTAACCACTTAGGCTGCTCTGGCAGCCGCTGGATTCATGTCTTCCATGTGGTGAGAGAGCTTTAGCGAATTTATCACATGGCAATCAAAAATTTGTGTAATTTTTCTTGAACAGCTTTGTTAGAATCTGCCACTGGGCGATTTCTTTCCTGCTGCCAAACATGACAGACACAAAAAGTCACCAAGGCCATTTACCGACGTTATGGACACCGAAAAAAAAGTCACCAGCATAGAAAACAATAATAATGAAAACCAACAAGCACAATAGTAGTAATAATATATCTTTCTAAGACAAAATACGAGAAATATAACTAAAAAAAAAGCTGTGAATTATAAATAATTCCCCCGGATAAAAAAACACTCACTTTGATTTCTGGGTTTTAAATATTTACATATATATAGGCATACAATGAATGATAAAAGAAATAACTGAACGAGAGATAACTGGACCTGTTGAAAAAAAGCGATGGAATGGAACAGCAGTTTCAAATTTCAAAAGACACTTTTTGGTCAAACAAACAATGGAGAAACCCGTTTGAAAACCGTGCCAAATGAGCACCACCTGCATAGAAAGATCTAGAAAAAAATGTGAGAGATATGGCAATCCAGCGCCATTATATCAGTCTTTGTAACATTGCCAGAAAAAAGTAATCTAGTGAAATGGGCGGATTATACCAAAGCTGTTCCATTTTCTCGATGGGTTATTTGTTTAGTAGAAAACTTGATTTCAAACTCATTTGAAATCATCTTTCATTTGTTTGTTACAACAATTGTATAGCATGGCGACAAACAGTGAAAATCCTATATAATGATATCCTCTATAACAATCACCCATGTAACAGTATTACTCTCTGCTGCTGTGAGGTTGTGGTCATAGGGATGGAATTACATCAGGTGGACACCCAGGTTGAAACCCATAGTGGTGGCTGGCTGAAGTTGATTTTCTGCGAGTACCAATAACTTCGAGGTGTGAATGCAAACCGATCTCCCTGTTAAAAAGTCTTGCCTCATCATTTCAAAAATGTATGGTAGCCCTAAAAATTCATCAACATTAGTTAGGTACTCCAACTGTTAGGTGCACATGCACACTTCTGGCGCAACTCATTCAGTAGTAAATTCACCATGGAGATAGATTAGAGTTGTACTCAGATTTTTCAGAAAAAACTTCCCTGTGAATTTTCAGTGTTAACATATTGTATCTAACCTATAATGATACAGTTGTCCAGTCACTTGAGTTTCATTATATAGGCGTTTTACTGTATATTCTGGAGTTTTCTAGTAACAGCTTCGGTATAGGGGACACGCCAAGTTGGCGACTTTTTTTCCGGCGATAAGTTGCCATCGTTGGCACGCTCTGGTTTGTTGTTGTTCTGCTGGGTTGTCGTTGTTCCAGAATATTCGAAGAATTCTGCGAGGCAGTGGCGCTGGTGGTTGTTTTTCCTGTTCCTAGCATCCTAGCACGTCTTTCAAACGGGTTTTACTGCCATTTTAAAACTGGTTTTCTTTTTTTTCCATTCTGTTCTCTCTCTTTTTTTCTTCCAAATGACGTCTTCTATAGTTCCACCACACTATAGACTACAACTTGTTCAAAGTCTATGAATTTTTCTTGTGTATTTGAAGTTCCCTTATTCCCATGAGCCCTTGTATGTTTGCCCATGTTTCTAAGGCAGGGATTCTCAAACGTTTTACCCGTGGGGATTTTAAAAATCAAGGAAAATGTACATCATGGTGCTAATAAACGTTTCAATCCAACTCGTGTTTCAGAATTAACTATAAGATGTTAAAAAAATCACTTTACTTTCAAACCAAGCACAACGGTGGTTTATTGTTATGGGCAGTTTATTACCAAAATGAATTGTGCCGGAAGTGTGCATGTGTGCTTAACAGCCTGAGTGTGTATCTAGTATTGTTAATGAATTTTTTTAGTGCTGCCATCTATGTGTGCTTAACAGCCTGAGTGTATATCTAGTATTGTTAATGGATTTTTTTAGTGCTGCCATCTATACAGGGTGTTCTGTTAACGGACCGACAAACTCAGAGGGTTGTTAATAGACATCAAGAGAAACAAAAATTTGAAATAAACATAGTGTCGCAAACCACGTTGAGAGGGTGAAAATCGTGAAAAACGCATGCAGGTTTTAACGTCAGGCTGGAATGACAAAAATATTAATTACTACTAGAGTTGTTGGAAGTGGTGGCCATTGACGTCACTGCACAGTCTGCGACAATGTAAAACTATTCCCGTCTGGTATTTTCGAGCGCAGGTATGTTTTTGAGGTCTGCCATTGCGACAAATAATCCACGCAATGAGATTTTCCAGTGTGTCTGCAGGCGTCGCATGAATGAGACATTTAAGGTGACTCCATAGGAAAAAGTCACATGGATTGAAATTTGGCGAATGTGGATGCCAAGCAACGGGTCCCTTGCGTTCAATCTACCTCCTTGGGTATGTAACATCGATTTGCGTTTTTCACGATTTTCACCCTCTCAACATGGTTTGCGACACCACATTGCATAGCAATTTTTGTTCCTCTTGATGTCTACTAACTACCCTCTGAGTTTTTCGGCCCATTAACAGAACACCCTGTATAAAGAAAAGTACTAGGAAAGTGTTGTGAATTTGAACTTGTACAGATGTTGGGTCCATTGCCCAATTTCTATTAATAGGGCGATCAGCTCACAGCTGGAACCCCCAGAAAATAACTTGAAAGACCACAATGAAACAGATTAAACTTCTCAACATTTTACTATGGCTTGATGTCCTTGTAGGCCCTATCTGGATGGCATCAAGGGCTGGGATTCTAAATCCCATGTGTGCGGCTAGGATAAGTAACATAAATATACACTGATACACAAATTCTACAAATTGGCCTACCAAGGCCAACCACTGCAGGAAACGTTGAAGGCAAATGCAATCTAATAATGGGGCTCCAATCTCAGAGTCTCGATCTTCAATCTAGTGTTTGCAGTTTTGGTATAACCATTTCAAATTTTGTTATTGCTGTGAAATTTAAATTTGGGATTCTTGAATGTGTATTTTGTAAAAAAAAATTGATTACAAATACTTGATGTTACAGTAAAAACCCTCTTAATAGACCCCCCCTCCTCAGATATGGCGGAATTATATTTTCCCCATGTATAATAAAAGTATGCTTTTCAAACCCCTGATTAACAGTTCTCCCCCATTTTTAACAGACTCACCAGTGTCCACAAAAGAGAGGTTTTACTGTTCATAATTATTATTTTAGACACTATAAATTCGCCCATTCAAATCCTTTGTCTTTTATGTTTTCAGATCTAAGACTGCCATACAGGAATAGGAATGTCCATCAGTAGTAGACTCATCTTTTCTCGTAATATTTTTGCTACATGTTTTCCAAAGCAAGGTAATCTGTATGAAGCTCTTGTTATTTAAATCACTGATTGAGTTGTGATAAGTGTTGAAAATACAACATTAGTGTTTATGAAAATACAGCTGAACCTTATTATGAAACCATTCCAATTAACTTCAAAGGAATTATAAGTCTCGTAATTTCAATTTGCTATGTAATGTGAAATTATACACTTAACCTTCATCTCTTTTTTTAATCGAGAAATGTGAAAGAATTTGTCAATCTATAGAATTTTTTGTGTTTTTAAATCCTTTCAATCCTTTGGCACAATTTTAAAAGGTTACTATTTCCAATCGTGATGTGTCTTCTGGAAAGATGAGAAGTAGGAGAACTCTCTAAATGGCAGATCACAGGTACGGCTTGACACACAAAATGCTCACCAGTACAACACATCTTTCCAGCGCTCTCTTGGGCAGGGCTTGATAAATCCTAGGCTCTTGAAGTTGCCATGGCGACTAAAAAATTAGTATTGACACTTACAATTTATGTGATTGATAAATTGAAGTCTAAGAATGACAAAATTTTCTGATTTTATTGCAGTATATCTTTTAACACAGAAGTCATTTAGTCCTAAAAAAGGGGGGGGGAATTATTAAGGACCTGTCTTGACCTTTTGCTTGAGCAAAAATCATGTTTTGTTCATTAGAAATTTTGCTGGCATCTAAATATTTTTTGATTATTATTTGATCATTTTTTGTCGCACCACAGCCATTTTCTGCACAGGAGAGCTAATTAGACCGGGACCTACAATTTATTGCCGATTTCGAACAGCAACCTTTTTTCTATACTCACCAAGAGAATGGTGCACTAAGCCCTCGGTGTGGGACTCCCTGCGTTAGCAATCTTTTTCTGTGGTCATGTCACTGTTTATGTTGTACCTCTGTGTCAGGAAAGTTTCTGACAAGGACGAACTGGGTATCGAACTCGCAACACCTCTAAACATCCTTCGGTACTTTAGGCGAGAATTTTTTCTTTTTTTCGATTTATTAAGTCCTTCTTTAACGTATAAGCCACACCAATAACAACTCAGCAAACTCGCAGATTTGTGTATATCACGCACATGCATAAAAAATGTTTCCTCTGAAAATTATTCGATCCAATGTTGTGTGTGTGTGCTTTCATATTTAAAATTTAAGCAAAGTTTTCTTCCAATTTCTTTCATCTTTGATTCAGCTTCCCTCCTTTGGTGGTGGCCACACAGGTCACACAGCCCTAGAGCTCCTCTCCTTCCCTGTGAGAGCACAAATGTAGGTTGCTCTGTACTTTTTTATTTTATGATTCTGTATTGCTGAAGCTGCATGTGTGAGAAGGTATTAACCCTTAAAGCAGAATATGCCAAAAAAAAAAACTAACGTACGTTGGAAAGCAATCTGGGATAATTTTATGAAAAGTGTACAAATCACTATTATGGGAATTTTGCTGGTGCAGAACAATGCAAGCATTCTGCTTTAGGGGCATTAACAAACATATTCTTATCTTTGTTTCTTCTCATTGTTGTCTCGTTCTTGAAAGAGCATGTTCAATGTCCGTGAATCCCTTTCAATTTGAGAGAATAAGAATGTTGGGGAACAAATGAACGAGGCCATACAGCTAAATGCTTGTTCTTCCACAGAGCAGCAATCCAATAGAAAGACTATCTTTTTTTTTTTCAATCTGAAAACAGTTTTGTTTTTGCTAATTAATCTAAAAAATTCCCAAAATTGCCTCAAGTTCACATTAAGGAGGTTTGGCTCTGATTCAATTTAATCAATTTTTTCCACCTAAGGTTAATATCTGAAAAAGGTCCACTTTAATGTATCATGAAAAACTTGTATCTTTAAGGAAAATTTCTAGTTTGAAGTAATTGCAGGCGTTTAACTAACAATTTAGTTAGTTCTTCAACCCAAAAATAATAATACTTTTATAAAAAAATTGTTCTGTGATATTTTTTGTGTTCATTTCAGCTCTCTGCAAATTTCGTCGACATTCTGTCAAGTCAAGTTTTCAGCTTCAACTTTCAGTTTTAAGAAATATCTCCATATCACATCCTTATAGTCGTATAGTAGTTGGTCCACCATCTGATGGTGACGATGGGAAAAAAACCACGAGTAGCAAAGGTAGCGATGGAGATGGGAGAGATGGTCACTTGTGCTGTCCGAAATGTGGCAATCCCTGCAGCCAAGTTGAAACATTCATAAGTGAGTAAAAATTTATTTTTATAAGATTAATTTGCATTTACAATTTTGAGTTTTACTGTTAAAAAATTTGACTTTCAAGTTAGTTATTGATACAAGTGTCAAATGTCCACCACTTTCCACATTTTTCAGCCTCTACCAGATTTGTCAAGTGTGATAAATGCCAGCATTTTTTCATTGTCCTCTCTGATGCTGACTCTAAAAAGACTTTAAAAGAAAATAGAGCTGGAAGCGAAAAGGTTAATGCTCAAAGGAGACCGCCGCCACCTCCAAAAAAGGTAGGTAGTTTTAACTAGGACAAATAATGATTTAGATGAATATTCGGCTAATCTTTTGGCAGAATACCTCGAATGTTCAGCTGCTGAACATCAATTTTCTTAAAATTCATCACAATTATAAATAAATTGATGTCTTCAATAGAAAAGAAAATTATTGGTAATTTTGAAAAGATTGATATTAAATTTTATTTATGCAATTTATTATTTAAATATTAAAAAACTGGTAATTGTGAAAGATTTTTATTGCCATGATACTGACAATCAAACTTAACAATGATATAATATATATTTTAATATTACTTACAGAATCAATTTTTTTTCAATACTTTTTAGTTTTTCATCTAATTAAGAATGTCTCAACCATTATTTACTCTAGTAATGCATCATATAATTTATGACTTATTTTCCTATGTTTCTTCTTTATGTGTTATTTGTCCCCTTTGATTCTTTCAGTAGCTCTACATATATCTTGTCTAGGTACATCTTTCAGTTAGTGAACTTGTGTAATTCAAACTCACTTCCACCTTATTGCAGTAGGATTTTATTTTCAGTTTTATGTTTTCCTTATCCTAGAAATTCATCCTCACATAACCTTTTTCATAGAAAGAAATATGTACCATACAATAAAATATAATCAGTGAAAATTTTTTTTTTTAATTTATAGGAAAATTCCAATTAATATAAATTTTTAAAATTAGTTTGTTGTGTTTAGATTTCCAGATATTTGGCCGAATACCTAAGCATTATTTGGCTGAACCAAACATTCACCAAAAGGACTAAACCAAATATTCAACAAAAGGGCAGAATATTTGTCCAATCTTTAGTTTTAATTAACACAATAATGTTCTTATAGGTGAATATAGGAGGGAATGATAGGAGCACTCCCTGTTCACTTTTCATACACTCAGTGATTAGTGATTTGTCCCCACCATTCGAAGAACCTGTATTTGCTTATGGTGATTGCCACATTATATGGTGATTGTATACTTTGAAGACATCTGGTGATGAATTGGCATTTTCTAGTGAATCTTATATTTTCTTCCAAAAATTAAAATGAGGCAGGGATTAGTATTTTAATTAGATCAGAGTTTGACAAGTCAACATGGCGAATGGAAAATCATTATTGGCTCCGAAAATTCTGTACTTGTCTATTTGATGATTGGATTGATTGCTAAACTGGAATCTAAGAATGACACTCAGTTTTCTGATTTCATGACAGTGAATCTTCTAACATGGGAAGGGGTCATGGAAAAAAAAAAAAAAGAGTAAATCCATGATCTTTTTTTTTTTGTGAGGGAAAAAACCATGCTTGGCTCCTCAGGCATTTTACTGGTGCCGAAATGGTTTTTTGGTTTGTCAAGTCCCGAAAGTAATCAATGGTGAAAATTTTCATTTTTCACCTAATCTTATATTTCTGGTTCTAGAAATTTTCCCACCTTTCTTCTTATTCCTCAATACCCAGGGCACGGTAGCCCAGGTTGGTAAGATACTTGCCTAAAGTACTAAAGGATGTATGGAGGTGTCGTGTGTTTGATACCTGATTCATCTAGTCAGAATTTTTTCTGACACTAGGGTACAACATAAACTGCGCCAACATCACTACAGAAAAAGATTGCCACTGCAGTGAGTCCCCCCCCCCCACCCTCCTGAGGGTTTAGTGCACCAACCTCTCAGTGAGATATGTAAACAATGCTGCCGTTTGGAACCGGGAATAAACTGTACGCCCTGATCTAACTAGCCTTCATGTGCAGAAAATGACAGTGGAGCGACAAAATACAATCAATGATCAATACCCATGAATCCTAAAACCTTTCATTGGTATTAATAAGATTATCTCGCCAACCCCTGATGCATTTTTATTTCTTCATTGACAAAATATCTAGCCTGTTTGAAAATTCTTGTCCTCTTATTTTGACAATGACTAGCCCAAATATCTTGTAGTTCATGTTTCTCAATGGACGTAGAAATTTTTTTTCTTACCTTGTTCTTACTGGAAATGAAAATTATGCTTACTTTATTCAAAAAGGTGGCATTTTTTCAAAAGGTTTAAAATGATTTCCACTACCACATTTCTAATGAGGACATGTGAAATGAATTGTGGTGGAGAATATAATAAAAATTATTCGAGTTCTGTATTGCCTCGAAATAATGTCATTATTCTAGGGATAATTTATAACATTGCTAGAACTATTAGGCAGTGCTATTAATTACAATTTCTTGCAGATTACCCAGTGATATGTCTTAGAGAATCTTCGTTGAGAAAGATAACTGTATTACATTATGCCTAGGAACTTGAAGACAAATTATAAAACTTACTTGTATAAGTTTCTGTGATTAGGTTGATTTTTCTTGATTGAAATACACTAAAACCTTGTTACAATGATAATTGATATAACGATAAAACCCTCTACAACAATATTCTTTCAAATCTCATTTTGGAGTTGCCTAAAGTCTAATGTTGACGCCCCTCGATACAACAATATCCTTTTCTTCGATAAATCCATCTGTAATGATTAATTTTTTAAAAAAGATTTTGAAACTGATGCAACAGTACTTTTTAAATTTTGCTCAAAATCACCTTCAGTGTAATCTTAAATTCTTCACCAATTCCTGTTCTTTCAGGGTTGTATAACATTGGTATTTTTTATTATCTACCCTCTAAAAGTGCTAATGAAGGTGCCGTAAAGCTATTTTCTGTATAGTACACAAAAACATTGTGCAGTAAACTACTTTACAGAGTGAAACAACCAACTAAATTTTATTAATCAACTAATTAATTTGAATTTTTTTATGCAGATAAATGCCTGATTATGATTTTACTAACAACGCCAATTCACAAGAAATGGCAACGATAATATAAATTTGACAGTCACTAAATAATGCTATCTCTCGATATAACAATAATTCCCATATACCAATATTTTTTCCTTGCCTGAACAGTATCATTATATCAAGTTTTCACTGTAGTCAACCCAAATAAAAAGTTGAATAGTTTTATTAAAATTCAATAAAATGGTGGACATTTGTTTTGACAAACTTAAACAACTAATTTTTAAAATTGAAAGGTCATAATGGGAAAAGACATTCAAAAGAATGACACTATGTTTGAGGCTAGAAGACTAGTTCATAAAAACTTATTGGTTTGTGAAATCAAGCAATGACTATACATTTCACTGTGGATGCTGGGTTATCATATTATAATTCACAATTACAAACAATCTAATGCATTTATAGATATTTCTTCAATTGAACTTTCTCTAGCTTTTGAAAAAATATTCAGAATTCATTTTACAGAATTGTCAAAGATTTGTCTATTTTTTGTTCAAAAAATTTACTTTTGTAACCAATTTTGATGAAAAGATGTTTATATAATGTGGTGGATCAAGGGATAAATAAATATATGAAATCAATTTTCCATCTGTGTGCATGCGTGCATGCAACCACTTTCAGAATATTTACTTTGGTTACTGTGGTTCTCTAGCAATGTATTTCAGACATGCATGAGCCTTTTTAATTGTTTGTCACTCCTTCAATGCTGCTAGTATTGTGTATAATAGTTAATCCTTTATAATGATTTGTCACTTTTTTTATCTTCCCAGTAACTGAAGAAAACCTGGACAGCACTTGATATTATAGCTAGTATTTAATATTTATGCTCTTGATTTATTTATGATGATGATGACGACAAATCTTTTTTACACCTGTAATTTTTATATTTTTTAGATTTATGAATATCTGGACAGGCATGTTATTGGTCAGAACTATGCAAAAAAAGTGTTATCAGTTGCTGTATACAATCATTACAAGAGGATATTCAATAATATGCCTCACACGAGTGCTGTGAACAAGCAGGAGAGCACTGTTGTGGAGAGTCAACCACAGAGCTTTGCACCCAGAGGTATATATGTGAAGTTGCGTTTTTAACATAGCATCAGTGTCAGTGTATCAACTTTGTCATAGTAATTTATATCACTTCAGTTTTTAACTTAATGCTTCATAAATAGGAAGGTCAATTAGAACGTTTTCAGTGCTTAAATGTTAATAATGTATTGTACAATTATGACATAATTTTGAAATTTACATTTTAAAATCACAAAAAGCATCAATCGTTTCGATGGATGCAGGGATGCTGGAAGTCAAAAATGATTGGTATTGCTCGAGTGGTAAACACCTGATATTGGCTTGAATCCATACGTCCAGCATCCCACACAAATGTCCTGTTCTTGGTGTATTGCTTGTTGCTCAAGCTGAGGGTGAATGAGCTATATTTAATGATGATTGGTGTTGCTGAACAATACCATTCAAATGTTTGGTATTGCTTATTTCTTTATTAACGTAAACACATATGTTCTGGCATCCCTGAATGGATGCTGCATGATTTAAAATGTAGTTGATTGAAATGTGTCATATTGTAAATTGTGAAATATTTGGAAAGTGAAAAACTGTTATATTGAAACTGTAAGTTATGCAACCTGTATTGCTTGTAACATATTATTTTCCTCAATACACAAAAAAGTGTAGGCTCAAAAACATTCTAAATGGTGATTACTAATGGATATCATACAAACAAAAGAATTAGACTTCATTTTACTTCTTTACCAAAAGAACTTCATAAACGATACAATAGCATCATTAATTGTTCTTAGTCTGAAGCTTAGGAATTTCCTCTGTATTCATATCTGTATGCTGGAGGGTAAAGGCACTATGTCCATTTCCATCAATATTGAGATAATGAAATATATGACATCTATATTTGTATGGGCATCTTTTTTTCAGCCATCTCGCTGGGCATTTTGCCTGTTAAACAAATTCTAAAATTAGTTAAACCACTAATTATGTAATTTTCCGTGCTCTTTGCGTCTGAAAAATTACTAAGTTACAATTCACCTTGCTCATAGAATCATAGCCGATTTATGGTATGGAACCGTAATCGGGCCACAGATAGGGTGGCCAGATCATGCGCAGAGAAACAGAATAAATAAAATCTCCAAGAGATCATACGATCCATACTGGTTATCATAGATAAAAAATATACAATTCATTTCATGTACATAATTCACAAATACAGGGTGGGTAAAAGGTGTGTAGAAACTAAAAATTCATAAAAACCGGAAAAATAACCGAAACAAAAAATGGTTTGCATGGTTAGCATCGCTAGGTCACTGGTTTTTTTTAAGACAGGAAAAAAAATAACTTTAAAAACAGCCAATAGGTGCCACTGACGTACACAAGTCAAAGAAAAGGTACGCAAATAATGAACAGAATGCCTCCAAATCGTTTATTACAGCAGTATGTGTTGCACATGACCACCAACACAGGAGATAACACATTGCAGGTGAGTCACAAATCCAGCAACGGCAGAGTGCAACAGGTCCACCTACATGGTTTACAACGGTGAATGGTGGATTTGGAGCACGAGTTCTTATAACGTCTCATTTGCATATTTCTACTGAAGTCGCTTGTACCAGCACCACTTATGGGCTGTTTTTCGAGTTATTTTTTTCTGCCTTAAAAAAATTCCCATGACCTAGCGATGCTAACCCTGCAGACCCTTTTTTATTTCGGTTATTTTTCTGGTTTTTATCATTTTTAAAGTTTCTACAGACTTTTTGCCCACCCTGTATTTGTATTAATTTGCAGTACGTTTGTTACATTACACATAGGTATAGGACACCAAGTCCTATTCCAATAAATAACAGATATATTCATTTTATAAAACAAGCAAACCCCATAGAAAGACCATATTAAAAAGCATTTAAACGGCTCTCCTGTAAAATTTCCCCAGTTGTGACATGGTGCCCTCTATCTCCAACATACAGATATCTTACAGGTAATTCTGTGTTTTTAAATGATAAAAAAATATACGATTCTGAAATGGGATGATTCTTTCTGAATCACACTATATTTGTTGTATAGGAAATTATTAATTTGTAGACTTTTTTCTTGTTCCCTAGAGCTGAAATTCAGAACCACCTACTATTTTTGTATTCATGGAAAAAATTTTCTCCTACGTATTTCATATTAGTTCTAGTGTCACAATATGTATCATGGAAATTGAAAAAAAAAAAAGTTTAATTTTCTGCCCAATTTATTTTTTTAATCAAAACCATGTTTTCTATGTGACTGATTAGGGTAGTAAAAAAAATTTTCAATTATTTCCTGTGGATAAACTGTGGATTATGCATCAAAAGAGCATCTGAACTTCATGATGTGGATTATAGACCACTGGGGATATTTTCTCCAGCATTTCTTTCCGAGCTTGAAATAGAAAGTTTTTATTAACCCCCTTGACAGTGTAATTTATTTCAAAAAAATGCGCCAAAAATGGAAATCTTTTTTCTTTGTTTTTGTTGCGCATTATATAAATAAAAAAAGATAAACTTAATTCAAGCTTCATGAAAACACTTTTTACTTTTTGTAAGATAGTGTTTAAAATATCACTAATATAACTTATAAATCATAAATATAACATTTTCCTGTTTTCCAAGCTGGACTCGGGTGTCACAGTCAAGGGGTTAAAAGTAATGGAGGACAAATAGCTTTTAAAAGTATCAGACATTATATCAATGAAAAGAGTAGCGCACAATTTATAGTAGGTAAACTAATTAATATTTTTTCTTATAAGATCCAACAATAGTTTCGTTCTGCAAGATTTCATTAGTTGTAACTCAGATAGAACTTCCAGAAATTTGGGTGTGTGGGTTATAGATAGGAAATTACATTAACCTCTTTACATTCAAGGACAAAATATTTCAGCTCTCTCCTCTTTTCTTTTTTTTTGTTATCGAGACACTTCATTGATAACCATTTTAGTGAATCTGCTTTTTTGAAATTGCTGCCTCTTTTATCTTAACATTATTTTGCTTTTTTCCTTCACTGAGTTTTGAGGAGTAAAAAATTTATAGTGTCACAAGTGTAAAACGAGGTAAGCTGGAAGGGGAAAAGAATCTAAAACCTGTTCGACTTATTTTTTCCCTTTATTTCCTCAAAAATACAAAGATACTATTATTTTAGATGTACAATTGTGTATTGTCCAATTTTTTTATTTTTTTTTTTGCTAAAAGCCTGTATGCAAAAGTGTTAATTAACAGGAATTATGCATGATGCAGTAGTGATTCAAATTTTTTTATGCAATCTATTTGTTATGGATTACTTACTCATTATAATATTCTGTAATGTATTGAAATTCCGGAACAGCTTTGTATTTTAGTTACCATTTCTTTACTTTTTCTTGTTTGTCTTGACAGTTCATTTGTTTTCTCTTTCTAGATATACAGTGAAAATTCTATGTAATGATACCCTCTATAACAACAATCGCCTACTTATCCATATTACTATATGGTCCCAATACATTTTTAATAGTGTTAATATATTCCACCCATAATGACTCCTTTGTAACGAAAGGTTTCTCCAATCCCTCAAGTATTGTTATATGGGTGTTTCACTGTTTATCAATGCTTATATTTTATGTGTTTACATAGTGTTTCATAACTTTCCTGTCTTATTATGATATAGCCCATCTTCTTGCAGATCTGTTGCACATCTCGGGTATAGCTCAAAGCAATGCTCTGGGAGTGAGCTTCCAACAACAGCAGCAGCTAAACCAGGATAGTGATGGTAAAAGTCAAAGAGGATCTGATTTGTTGGAAAGCAGTGTACATGAATTACGCTTAGAGAAGAGTAACATTCTACTTTTAGGCCCTACAGGCTCAGGTACTGTCATGTTAATGTTTATGTTGAGATCTATTAAAGTTTTTCATTCACAAAAATAGTAGTCCATTCACTATTTATTTTCCTGATATTATTGCAATACCTCATATATTATACAGTAAGAGTTGTATGAAACAGAACGTCAAGAGGCAAATAATATTCTGTTTTAGACAGATTTCAATTTTATAAAGGTGCAAATCAAATCGCTAATCATTGAGCAGACTATCTTTTGATTCAGTTTAAGACAGATTTCACTGTATTAGTATCATTTTGAGTTCTCGAATGGGAACATTGCGCAAATCTTAAGCGATGCAGTAATGATAACACTTTTTATAATGAACTGGCCAAATAACTATGTATGTATATATATTTATTACTTATAACTTTTATTTTTTGTGTATTATTATTGTAGGTAAAACCCTCTTAGCTCAGACAATAGCTCGATGTTTGGATGTACCTTTTGCAATCTGTGATTGCACGACACTGACTCAAGCTGGGTATGTTGGAGAGGATATTGAATCTGTTATTGCCAAACTTCTTCAAGATGCCAACTATAATGTTGAAAAAGCTCAGCAAGGTATTTATACACACATTAGTTAAGATAGGTATTAGCTGCTTAAACTTAAATTTGAATTATTCCTATTTATTATAAATTTTTTCATACAAAAGAAATGTGATCATCACTTGCATATAATTTCCAGATTTTTTGTCTGGATAATTTTGTCTTTGAATACAATTATTTAAATTTTAATTGGGTGAGAAAAAATGTGTATAGTTTATGAGGAATTTGAAAACTAATAGATATTTTGGTAAAAACTTTAAATTGAAGTTCACTGAGGGGTGTAGCTTAGTAAAAAGGTGAAAAATCACTATGTTAGATTATGTTAGTATCTAAAGACCAAAGGGGCATGGTAGCCCAGGTCGATAAGATACTTGCTAAAGTACTAAAGGATGTTTAGAGGTGTTGTCGAAAACTTTCCTGGCACAGGGGTACAATAGAAACGGCAACATGACCTCAGAAAAAATTGCTACCACAGGGAGTCAAGGGGTTTGGGCACCAACCTCTCGATTAGTATAAAAACAAACCTGCCGTTCTGAATGGGTAGTAAATTGTAGGTCCCAGTCTAATTAGTTCTCGTGTGCAGAAAATGACTGGTGGGACAAAAATGATCAAATGATCTAAAGACAAAAATGTTTTTCATTGGCAATTACTTTGGAGCTTTCCCCCCTAATATCTTTCCAATGTTCATAGAAACAGTCATTAGGTATATGGGGAATTCACTAAAATAAATATCCTGCAATTTGGAGTAATGAATGTTTCAATCGAGATATATCCTAGAAATCTTTCGATAACTACAATATTTTCTATAACATTTAAAATTATTTTGCAAATGCATTTTTTTTTCAAGTTTGAACAAAAAACTATAAATTTCTTGAAATGTTACATACTTTAATGCCTGTGGTTTGATAACATCGAGCATCGCATATTTTCATGATTTTTTTTTGATGAAAAAACTGTCTTTCCCTACTGAATTCTTCATATCAAGTAAATCCGATTTTATATTCAGGTATAGTATTTTTGGATGAAGTAGATAAAATTGGAGCGGTACCAGGTATACATCAGCTTCGAGATGTTGGAGGGGAAGGAGTTCAGCAGGTAGAAATTCTCATTCAAATTTTCAAGCATGTGTTGTGTTTAGTTATACTGATACTTATTTGAAATTTTTTTTTAAGATTATTTCATTAATCATAGATTTAAAAAATTCTTTTTGATAAATGATATGATAGAATTTTTTTTTTTTTTTTTTTTTTTTTCGATCCTGCAGAAACAACTCCTTATGTTCCACAGAATATGCCATGAGTATGATAGAGATTAGAAAAAGAAATAATGTCTAATATATACAAATGTGTAGATGGATATAAGTTTTTTTATAATATCACTGTTGGTATGCTTGGAATTTGAATGGAATTCATAAAATGGAACTACAGTCAATGCTGCTTATTAAAATCATAAATAATGCTATCATTCAGGTAATGTTATCACTTTTGCAAAGAATGGAACAGACCAATATCATAACACGGTAAAAAGTTTGTTTTTTTGTTATCAGGACTTCGGATAACGTTCGCTTTTTTTTGTCAAAAATATTTTTTCACATTCTGAAGCTAAGGTTTAACAAACTTTTTTTTCCCCTGTAAGTTATCATTATCACACTGCAAGACTATGTAGAGGATAGATGTTCTCCTTCACCCGTTTTTGTTGACATTTCTGTACTTAACCAGTCAGATGTCCACTTAATTTCTCCTTTTTCCCTTTTCTAAAAGTTTGAAGCTAATAAATGAATTTTAGCTAATTTGAAGCTTCCTGAATAAATTTTTTTAAGCTTTCCTGAATATTTACATTTAAAAACTGACTTCAAAGTTCTTAAACTTTTTTAAAATCATCAAAAAATATTTTTTGATAATTAAAATAATTACTAATTAGTTTTCAAAAATTGAAGTAATTAGATTAAAAATTGGCATGATGGCATTTGCCATCATAACCACCTGACTGGTTAATGTCGTAATCGATCGATAGTATTCGCTGCAATCCATGTATGTGTTGAGCTGCTTTTGCAATGGCCTTCCTATAGTGAAAGGAAATGAAGAAGAAAAAAAAGCCTTTCCTGTTCAGTTCTTGATCTGTTTCTTTCAATTGACCAAATTGAAATGTATTTTTCCTAGAGACTTTCTCAGGGGAATGTACAGTACATTATAAAAAGTATCATGATTCATAATACACAGTTTCATTCTAATGCCTCATCACAATGACTGAATAAGAAAAAATGCAGCATTTTAGCTTGAAGGCAAAAAAAGAAGTTGCGTTTTAAAATAAAATTTTTAAAAAATGGAACGAAAGAACATTTTACAACCAATTATGTTTAAAGAAAAACAGTTGTCCCATTTTACCAATACCTATTTACCATACATCCCATTCCACCAAACTGGATGTATGGACACAGTACTTGCAATGTAGGAATATTTTTTATCTTTTATATATTTTACCTTTTATATTTTTATATACTTTTATATATGTTTTTTATATATTTATCTTTTTGAATATAGTTATCATTTGGATATTATTATCAGAAACCTGAGTCCCAATATAATTGCATTAAGCACTGTGGCATGTATCACATATTTTGTCCAATTATATCCCGATTTTTTAAATAAAAAAAATCACTCTCTAATTTCTTTTGATGATGTCATATAATTGCTTGAAATATTATTTGTTATATTTCATATAATTGATGCGTAAATGAGTATTCAAGACTTTTGAGCTGTTGATCAGCACCATCACTGATATAATTGCTACAGATGTTTAGTGGAAAAATTTATTTAGTAGCAATATTTTGATCATTGCCCAACTCAGCATTTTTCAACCTTTCAGAATCTAAGGGCAGGTAAATGCATGAACTGGTTCGACAGACACTAGCTCACAGTAGGCCTATGTGAGGTCTTATCTTTCATTCATATTTATTTGAATATCATTAATATTTTAGGCTTACATTTATGTCATTTCCATTCAATTAGAACTATATTTACCAGCAAGTCCATAGAACATTGGTTGAGACACACTGGTCTTACTGGACGTGTTGGAACAGCACAATTTTGTACATATAATTTTTGAAGCAGCATATCCATATTTTCTAATTTCTAAAACTCAGTGGTAAAATTTATTTTATGTATATAATTATTTTTTTCCCTTTTCTTCAGGGAATGCTCAAAATGCTTGAAGGTGCACTTGTGAATGTTCCTGAGCGTAATTCAAGGAAATTGAGAGGAGAAACAGTTATTGTAGATACAACAAATATTCTTTTCGTTGCATCTGGAGCATTTAATGGTTTAGATCGTATTGTGAGCAGAAGGAAAAATGAAAAAGTAAGAAAAACATTGATTCCTCAGTTTTCCTCTACAGAGTTTTTTATCATGTTACATCTTACCATTTATTGGGTGTCTATTTCATTCAAAATAAGTTTATGAAATTTTATTTATTAAAAAATGTCTGATTGTTAGATCTTCATAAACAAGTTCAAATTCTGAGATGATGAGCTTCCTTCAGGCTGTTAATAAGAAACTATGAAAAGAAAGAATTTAAATTAATATTAGAATTTTTGCTTTTAAATTTATAGTATCTGTAATTATATATTACAAAAACTATATGTTGTGAATTCAAATTTTACAGTATCTTGGTTTCGGTGCTCCAGTTTCAATATCTCCAGGCAGAAGAGCAGCATCTGCTGCTGATTTAGCAAATTTTACGACCAGCTCCAGTTCGGCTGAAGACAATGCTGAGAAAGATGCTCTTCTAAGGGTCGTGGAATCTCGAGACTTGATAGAGTTTGGCATGATTCCAGAATTTGTTGGACGATTCCCAGTGGTTGTGCCTCTACACAGTCTGGATGAGACCATGTTGATACAGATCTTGACCGAGCCGAAAAATGCTTTAGTGCCACAGTTTCAAATGTTGTTCACCATGGACAAGGTAAGATTTTTGTTGTTAAACATTTATTATCTGTTACTCATACTTAATTGTGAGCATTTCACATTTTATTACAGTCAACTAAGATGAATTTGCCCATTTTTAAAATTTAAATTTAAAAATATTTCAACTTGTTGAAAGTCGAAAACAAAATTTTTATGTTTGGTTCATGGTTTGTAGATATGATTTATGTAGTTTTTATTTTAATGGGTCACCCCTCCTTTTTATGAAAAAATAAAAACGATGAGCAAAGTCACCTGGTATAATGAGGTGACTTTGCCCACCACCTAATTTGTGTATATAACAGCCTTGTTATGTACACTGTGAGGGGATTTAGAGTGATGTGACCAACACAGGGTGTCAAGAGAACCATAATGACTCCAAAAATAATGTAAAACAATGACTTAATTGAAAAAGAAACTTTTAACTCTTTCAAATTATTCAAATTGGATTAATTGAATTAAAAGAACTGAAAAAAAATAATCTGAAATTGTTAATTGCAAAAGCATGTAGAGAAGTCTCCATTGAACTGAAAGACAATTAATATTTCTTTAATGTAATTTGCTTGAGCACAATGTCATTGGGAGAAACACTCTTATCCGGCACCTGAGATAAACTGAGATTCCCCTCCATCTCGCTTGTTCTCTGGAAAGAAACATCAAAATCTTCATCATCATCACACTTGCTCATAATTTTAACCATGTAGTGTTTGATAGATTTTTTTCCCCAAGGCTTACTATCACAAAGTCACAAATTTTGGAATTCTGTGGTTACGACTGAATGTTGTTTTGACTTAAGATCTCGTCATCTTCATCACATTCAGTTTTGTAAGGGTTCAGGGAGTCATTTAATAAATGTCATCTTCCCTCTGGGTGCACAGGTCTTGTCATCTCTCCCTTGATAAATTAAAAAAAGTTGGTACTCTTCCCATTTTCTAATTGACATCTTTTATCTGAGTAACCCCAGATTTTCTATGGGAACTGGGATGACATTGCCCATTTAAATAAAAACTTTCAGGTAAGATGTAAAACCAAAATTCCAATTACTTTATAATCTTTATTACATCTACTACTCACTATAATAACTCTGATGGAGCTTACCTCGTTATCAAAAAAGGCTTTGCACAAATAAAAGTTTGAGGTCCTCAAATTTCTCTTGATTTTGAATCTTGTCAAAAAAAAAAAAAACAGCTTATCTGCAGCCCCCAAACCTCACGTCTTCTCAGCACCCAAATGGCTTTGGTACATCAAATGATCAGTTAAGCAAGTTTTGCACCTTTAAAAACCTTTTTTTTTTTCAAAAGTGGGCAAAGTCACCCTAGTTTATGGTATTAATTTTTTTTTGTACTGACCATTTCTGTAAAATAATCATAATTTGTTGTTACTGAATACATGTAGCATATTATCATTGTGTCTTGTATCCTAATTTTTCTCCTGTGTACGAATTTTAGGTAGAACTCTCATTCACAGAAGATGCTTTAAGAACTGTTGCTCATTTGGCCACTGAAAAAAAGACTGGTGCTCGTGGTTTAAGAGCCATTATGGTAGGTAAATTCAACAGTAAAGTAAAATAATTGGTGTGGCCATATGACTTGTATTTTACAAGACAATCTCATTTTTCCCATATTTTCAATGAAGCTGACTTGGATTTGGAATCTTAAATGAACATGAAAATAATTTCTGTTGCTTACAAATTACATTACAATAATTAGGACCAGAAATATAGTAGACTTTCGCTAATCTGGAACATATCAGACCAGGGTGTGTCAGATTACCAAAATCGCTAAATTATTGGAAGTTTATTGGAAAAACCCTATAAACTTCTATGCAAAGACATGTAGTGACATGTTTTTCTTTTCCATAGAGGGAGGAGGCTGAAGAAAACTTAGCTAAAAAACGCTAGATTACTGGACTGGCCGGACTAGCGCAGAGCCGGGTTATTGAGAGTCTACTGTACAGATATTCCCTGTCGCATATTTGTCATGTTCAACATTTTTTTCTCATGAAATACATTTTAGTTCACTGTGAATTAACTGTAGCCTTTTATTTCCCACCTAAAAGCAGTGTGTCCTGCATATTCCCAATATCATTCCACTTACCTTTCAATTTATATACAGGGTGCATACTACTACTAAAATTTTTTAGACATTTCAATCATAATCAAAATTTTTTTTCATGAGAATCGATGTCACAGATTTTCCCATGTCCACTTCTTGTATTTTACCTGAAACATGGTCAGCCAGAGCAAAAATAAAGAAAATCTTCACACATTTCCCCTTCCTTCACTTTCACGATATGGGCTAGTGATTCAGTATTGGTAAAAACAAATATACAATGAGTTATGGTCATTAATATTTTGATAAAACTTAATTGCCTCATTAATTTGAAAATATATCAGTGAAAAATCTACCTTGTCTTGTTGTGAATTGAATTTGTCAAGTGTAGCTGCAGTTATTATTGATATAAACTATCATTGAATGATATTACTAATAAGAGATTTTTTTATATTATATGTATATTTTTTTCTTATCCTTTTGTCTCTCCTTTTTCTAGGAAAGCATACTGCTAGAACCAATGTTTGAAATTCCAGGATCAGATATTATGGCGGTCCGAGTGACTAGTGATGTTGTTCTAGGAAAAAGTACCCCTGTTTATATTCGAGGATCTAAAGAAGAAAAAAATAGGGACTATGAAAACACAGAAGACAAAGAACGAGCTGTCAACACATGAACATTGACTAGTAAATAGGTTGTTTAAAATTATCATCATCATGATGACATGGTATGTATATCAAAAAAAACCTCATTAAAAATTTGAATTTTATCTTGATCGTTCTCACTTCTGGCATCTCTTATTATACAGTGACTTCTAGTGATCAACGTTGTTTACCTTCTCCTCTTCCTCACATAAACATGGACGTACAAATCTGTTATGCATATTGTTTTGTTTATTTTTTTGTTTGTATTATTTATATATGATATAGCATCAATTTGTTGGGTTTGATTTATTCCATGGAGACTTTCCAGTTGTTTTTTTTTTAGCTTCAAGCCTCTCCGAACCTTATTAATGTTGTTCCGAAAATTATTAATGTTGAGAAATATTTCAGTGAGAGATGTGCTAATAAGTGTTAGCATCGCTTACATTATGCTCAGTGATAGGGAACTTATAGACGACATTCTTATGAAATTGAAATTTAATCATTTATACTTTGGCAAAAATACTATTTATATCCTCATTTTACCCTTCGAAACCTTTTTATAATCTGTGGCTATGAAATTTTGAAACAGTATCAAAAACACTAAATCTTCTAGCAAAGTCATTGAAAAAAATTTAAATGAGAGAAGGGAGTATATATATGTTTCACACAACATTATGAAACACAATTATAGCAAAACATTTTTTTAAAGAGGAATTTATTAGGTGGGAATATTTATTTCTAATTAAGAAATATGTGTATGTTATAAATGGCTTGTGAGTTGGTAAACATTACAAATGAAATCAACTGAATGTACCGTAATTTCCTGTGTATAATCCACAAATGCAAATTTTGCTACTTTTTAAAAAAGATTGTATAGTACGCAGCAGCATATTATCCTCTTTTGACAATTTCATGTACATCAATAATGAAATCATGAGTACTTGGTTTTTTTTTTTTATTAAGAAGTCACCAACAAATAAGGAAAATACATGAAAGATGTGCAAACTCCTAATGCATTTCAACACACAATGGGTGTTGTCTTCAGAGGAAAAAATATTTAACCACTTATCATGCTGACCAAGGATCACACTTGGGCTGGACACCAAATCTTAACTCTTGGTTGCTCAGCAGGAAAAAAGTATGCCTGTTCACTTCAAACCTTGTGATCATTCTGTTTGTGACTTCTTAATATTCTTGGGCAAAGTTGATCTACTCTTCCATGGTTTTTTTTTTTTGTCACATTTTTGTAAAAAAAATTGAAATTTTTCTATTTCCATCTATTTGCCATCTGCAAATCTATTAAAGTTATTTTTTGTGAACTAGTTTTATATATATGTCATATTTATTGATGTTCCAAACTGCTAAGAAAAAAATCTGCAGATAAAAGACACCAGTGTATAATCTGCACCAAGAAATTCTGATGGGTTTTTTTATCTATTATCTGTGGGTTATATGCAGGAAAATACTGTATGTGGGCTCATTAACATGTTTAGAGATTAGGCTTAAAAAGGTGTTTGGGAGAGGCCCTTTGAGCCAAGATTATAGTGTATTTTTGCAGTAAAAAACATATCCCCTTCCGGGAAGAAAATAATCTCCCCCTTCCCCTTTGAGAAAATCCTGCTTATGCTACTGTTTTTTCTATAAATAAATCATTAACAAGTGCAATGACTGTATCAGTTTGTATGTATACTTCTGACTTCAAATTAAAAAATATATCTAAGACAGACCTCATAATACATGTACAGTATGAATTTTCAAATGTTTTTTGATACAGGGTTTTGCTTACAATAGTGTGTCAATTCTGTTCTAAACACCTTATTAGGGACAGAAGTACAGTAGACTTTCAACTATCTGGACTCTGTACTATCCGGCCTAGTTAAATAATAATAAGAATAATTATCCGAGATAAAATGAGGAATAATTTACTGTGCCAAGACATTTCAAGTATAATCGTAAGTACAGTCAGACCCACTTATAACGAACACAGATATTACAAATTTTCATCATAACGAAGTTTTTCCATGTCCCAAGAATTACATCTCTGTTATTTTGATTGCTATAAACACTGATTTCAGCAAAGTACGCCTATAAAACAAATTTTCACTTAGTTTTGAAATATGAATTGTTACGATTTTCTTTGTTAACTTATCTAAATCTTCTTATCTGTAAATTTACCATTCTACAATGAGTTTTTTCCTTGGAAGAAAATCTATTTGAGTGTTGTAAAAATAATTAAAATCCTCTTCACTTCATTTTTTTTTACTTTTCTGTGTTAAAGCCTTAGAGAAGGTATAGAGCCTCCTATAATTTTTCCTAAAGTTAAATCCTATTTTGCTTGCAGGAAAAACTTCTAGAAAGGAAATATTAAGGCTATTTGTGTTCTCAAGAATTGTACCTTCAAAACAAATTTTGTGCACTACATATTAGCCTATCTTTGGCTAAATTTGAATGCTGGTTGTGGTAGAGTTATCATGTATGACTTAATTTTGAGAATGTTCAAGTGCAAAACAACAACGATTGCTTCGAAAGTTGGAGCTATAAGCTGGTTGACAGCCAAAAATTACACCGGTGTAAGAAGTTAGAATTTGCAGACTTGGTCGATTATCTCTAGAACTACTGTACCGATTTTAATGAAATTTGATATGTACATACATTGATACAATACAAAACAAATAAGCATTCAATAATTGTAATACACACCCATGATCGTGCGTAACACTCGTTGGAGTTGGAAGGCATGAAACAGCGGTTGCAGAATAAACAAAAAAATGGGTTAATAGGGGGTATGGTCCCCTCTTACAGATATACATGTCTCGCAGCATGATTTCATACTGGAAATAAGGCAGTTTATCATTTCCTGTGGCAATTGGTCCGACTCGTTCAGCAACGCTGTTTTCATTCCCTGGATGGTTCCCGGAGGGGGGTTGTGAGTTGCAATTGCTCTCCCCAGAGCGTCCCACACATGCTCTAAAGGGTTAAGGTCTGGAGATCTGGCTGGCCAATCCATCCGGCGAATATCCTCACTCTCTAGAAAATCGTCTAGCAGAAGAGCTCTATGTGGCTTCGTGTTATCGTCCATTAAAATGAACTCAGGGCCAACTGTACCCCTGAAAATGCGAACATAGGGCTCCAGGACCTCATCCCTATACCTCACACCAGTCACAGTGCCTCTTTCAAAGACATGGAGAGGTGTGTGGCCATCCAACATGATGCCTGCCCAGACCATTAAACCTCCTCCGCCATAATGGTCGATTTCGCGGACATTGGAGGGTAGGTAGCGGGTCCCTGGTTCTCTCCATATGAACGTACGCCAAGAATCGGTGCTTAGGCTAAACCGGGACTCATCGGTGAAGAGAACGGTCACCCATTGATCCATACTCCAATCTCTATGCTCTCTGCACCATGATAAACGGATTCTCTTGTCCGTAGAAGTGAGCGGGCCGCAAACAGCAGGTCTTCTTGCAAACAACCCTCTCTCATGAAGTCCTTTGGAAACAGTCACCCTTGATACACGGGTTCCTGTGGCTGCATACAAGTCACGAGAGAACTGAGAAGCTGTAGCACTCCTGTTACGCCTCGCTATAATAGACAAATGGTGATCTTCTCTGGCCGTTGTGGCTCTTGGACGACCTTGTCCAGGCTTTCTCTCGATGGATCCGGTATCCTGGAACTGTTTCCATAAGTTACACACGACGCTGGGCGTTAAATTGAACTCTCTACAAATCTGGACTTGAGATTGGCCTGCCTACCCACAATTCGCCGCCTCATTCCATCATCTAAACGTTGGTGGTTACTAATTTTTACTGTTACAATTTGAAATTAACAGATTGCTGCAAAATAACACCAAGAAATTCGCTGAGGTGTGATAGCGAATGAAATGTGTCTTAACTTACGTGTGCTTATAAAGCCTGTTTCTCTACTGGCTCCGCCTACACACACGTGTACGCTTACGTATTTGACGTACAAGATTTGCATTTTTGTCTAGAAGCAGTGGTTTTACATTCAGTTCAGTTCTTTTCATGAAATTCGATAAAATATGTAAATTCTCTTAATTTATTTCACCAGTGTATAAAAAAAAGTGAGGTATCGAAAAAAATTTGAGATTCACTATAGTTTGCTATCAATGATTTGGAGCAAAGAGGAATTGAAGAGGAAAGTTCATGGATGGTTCAAGAAGAGATTCAGAATAAGAGCTCATATTGACATTGAGAAATATTGATGTGGAAGAACGTTTTTTAATGATCCCTAAAAGTCAATTGAAAATATGCAACAGTGACCCAGTTCTTACTATAAGAAAAGACATACAATTTTGCAAGATTATTAGGCAAAAATTATTTTAGTGAAAAACATTTACGTTACACAATCATATCAATTGAAAAAAAAACAACAACAACAAACAAGTGATTGCCAAATATTTTCGTTGAATTACCGTAAGATTTAAATTGAATTTTAACTTTTTTTTTCTAAATATAATAAACTTAGTCTTTATTTATTTTAAAAATACTTAGAATATTGAAAAATGCTTATCGCGTTTGTAAATTATTCTTCATTTCACTTGAATCATTTTCAATACAGGTATGGATATAACAAATTTTGCATGTAATGAATAGTTTCAATGGTTTTTCCGACGTCGTTATAAGTGGGTCCGACTGTATAATCATTTCAAGTGTATAATCATTTCCAATAAACAGTAAAATAATGTTGAAATAATTTTCGTAAGAAATACGTCTATATTTATATTTTTTTTTGTTTTAAAAGTGTAGGTATTCATACTGTATAGGGTACACTATTTTATGTTTCCTGCATTCAAGTTAGAAATTACAAAATTTATCGTAAAAATGTGTGCAATATTTTTATTCTTGGACTTCCTTTCCCTGTAATAAATTTTTGAAACGAACAGTACTATAGACGTTCGCAAAGGAGGGGATTTTTGAGTTAATTCTTTCCTGAGCTGACATTATATCATATTTTTGCAGTAAAAAACAGGTGGCGCTCCCCCCCCCCTCCTCAGAGGGAAAAAAGGACCCCCCCCCCTTGCCCCAAGAAAATCCTGTGCCCAAATTATTGTGTAGTACAGTACGCAAAAAAATGTATAAAGTACTGTTACTAGCTACAGAGGCTGGCCTGTACTAAGCAGTCAGGAAATATGAATAAGAGCAGATTTGGGTAAAAAAGGATGGTTTTAATGGTATATTGGTGAGGTAGGAAGTGAGAATTTTTTCAAACTCTGGCCTAAATCCAGCTTTTTTCCCATCCAGTCTGCCCTTCCGCCACATTAGGCTGGATAGTCTAGAGTCTGCTGTACTCACATCTAGCAATTAAAATACAGTAAAACCTGTCTTTAATGGAACCTGTATTAAGTGGAAACCTGTCTTTAATGGAAAAAAATCTTGGGTCCCTTGGTTTCAATGCCAAAATATACATTAAAAAACCTAGATTAAACTAAACCTGTCTAACGTGGAAACGGAAAGGAAAATTGCATGCTCGTAACAGAAAATTTCACACGAACACTACATGGACTGTATTCCGCAACCAATATACCAAAAGATCATACGAAATGTTAGAGTTCTATCTAATTTTTTTATGCAATTCTTGCTTGCCAATGTGAGTTCTACTTCGTCGATCCTTAGAATTAGCAAAAACCATTTCCGTACTTGCTATGTTTTAAAAAGCCATATGATGTAGTACTGTTGCTTCCTGAACTATAAAATTTTTTTTTCGGAAAGCAGGATTTCTACGAGAGAAATCAGTGTGAGGGTTGGATTTTTAAATGATATGCTTTCCGTGATTGCAGTGATGAGCAGGGCTGGAATTAGAGGGAGGTGGGGGGATAATTGACCGGGCGGCAAAATTTAGGGGTACAAATCATTGAATTTTGCAGTGGTCTGGGGCGACAAAGTCACATTGTGCCCCCCCCCCCCCCAGAAATCATAGTTACACGCTCTGGTGCTGGATTACATGAGCATAGATGACAATGTACAAACTGAACCTGACATGACAGATATTGACCCCTAATTGAAAATTTCATAAAAGTAAAAAAGAACATAAATATCGTCAGTTCAGGGGATGAACAGTGAGGGGTGAAGTTTTATACATATACTGTGAAAACCTGTAAATATTTAGTAATTATAGTGTAAATAATGTACATTATTTTATGTACATTTAAATTATTTACATTAATTTCAATTAAATTATTTTAATTTTATTTCAATTACATACTAGATCATTACATAATTTTACACATTGTCAATTGAATCTGTATTCAGCAGAAACCTGTGTTCAATGTAAAAAAATCTTGGTCCCTTGCAATTCCGTTGAAGACAGTTTTTACTGTAATAGAGGATTATATTTTAAAAAATTCCACATTCTCTCATGAAGTGTTTCATTCCTTTGTCACTCAAAGTATAAAAAAAATATTATAATTATTATTTTCATAACTTCCGACGTTTATGATAATTGTCCAATTAATCTACTAACCAGTACTCAGTACTTTATAGCAGTCCTACCACAGCCTTCTGGGTAGGACTGGTATAAAGTTCATTAACTTATGTGTGCTGTAATGCTAAAAGTAGAGTGGTCAGTAAAAAAAATTTTTAAAGGCCCATCATTATTTTTTATATGAATGCTTATCAATACAAATAAGTTTACCTGTGGTGTGATTAATTTCCTTCAGTACAGACAACTGGCAAGATAGTGTATGCTTGCTTACAAACTTCTTATCCAAATATTAAAATATAACTGGAGGTTCGATACTTCCTCTTGAAGACTTCATGCAGACAAATAAGTACAAATACAAATACAACACCACAACAGGCAAATTGCCCAACGAGGTGGCTGACTTAAGAACATCATGGATCCCCGAGCCCTTTTTTTCTTTACCCTACCTACGAGCCCTACCTACTACTGCTACACCACACATGCACCCCGCCCACAACCCCCCGCGGAACCCCCAACGAATCGGTACATGCGGGAATGTGCGTGTACGTGTATTAACGTACGTGTAAGTAAATTTAACATTAAAAATATGGTAGTTTTTTTTATTTATTATATTTTCATTCTAACATTTTAAAACTTTTCTGTTTGTTGTGTTTTTAAGTTCAAAGATTGAATTTCGAATTTTGCTCTTTTTTTTTTACACTATTTGAATGTGTCCGATCTGAAGTTTTATTAATCAATCACATAAATGTCTCTGTGACTTTGAGAATGGGAAATGTTTCCAAATCGATGAACCAATGAAGCTCTGTTATTATGTGAATTTATGAGTTTATAGAATTTGAATTGAAATATGATACTCAGTGAGAAGTTCATATAATCTATGATTTATATAAAATTTTGAATAATTTCATTTATCAGTTGTTTACCCTCATCACAATTGTTAAATTTTCATGTCGTTCCAGAGGAGATTTATTGGATTGCATTCAATGATCTTTAGAAATTTTTTTATTGATTTAATGATAGGAGAGTCAGTCATGTGAAACTCATTTGATTCAATTTATTAAGACGAATGAAAAGATACGATATATCATTAGCATCCATTTTCAATCCACTACTGGTAGTAGGTCTCTTCTGAACTTTCCCATTTTTCTCTGTCTGATACCATTGCCATTAACTTGATTCCAGCTACCTTCTAAATCTCATTAGTCCATCTTGTTTGGGGGCTGTATCATATATGTCTTATATAAAGTGTGCATAGCTAACAGCTGGCACCACAATTTACTGGGTATCCTAAAAGCATGCTTCCAATTAGAAAAAACATCCAGATAATGTGCGCACCTCAGATATGTCATATTGCAAGAGATTGTATAGTTATTAAAATAAATTAACTTTTTATATGGACACCCTGTGCTCAAAACCCAAATTATAGAAAGTTGGTGCCCTGTCTATAACGGAGATATTTGAATTCAAAAAATGTAAAAAAAATTGGAAAAAAGCAGTTCCATTAGTTATGCGTTTTTTGTTTCCAATTTTCCTCCATTTTTTAATTCAAATATCTCAGCAAATATTGAACTTAGAAACATGGATTTTTTTTGTTGGTCTTGGGAGAGGCAGGACAAAAACCTTCTAATTGGCTTTCTGAGTACATATAAGAAGTTAATTTCTTTTATTACAATAGCTATACAACCCCCTGCAATATCAATGAAATATATGAGGTCTGCATATTATTTGGATAATTTTTTTAATTGGAAGTATGCCTCTAGGATCAACAGTTCACCCAGTAAATTGTAATGCATGCTGTTAGTTATATACCCTATATAATTGTATGGCAGAATTAAAGCAATCTCTGTGATAAAACCAGAATCAGGGGTGACTCTTGGGCTTCTCTGGGGGGGGGGGTTCCGAATCTGAGTTGAAAGGGCACAAAAAGCTTTGTTGACAAAAAAAATGTGGCTGGGGCTCTCCAAAAATAAATCCTTCTTGGGTAGAGATTTTTTTCTCGAGCCATTCTTGGTTAGAATGTACTTGTGTTCGTTAGAAGAAATTTTTTGCTTTCAGATAGGTGTCCAACTTCTTGAGAATATAGAGTATGCCCTTCACATGAGTAAGGATTCTGGGTTGTACAGTTCAATTATAAATTTGATATGTTGCATAGTCTATACAGCTCTATTAGAGCCATCATAACCAAGTGACCAAGTATGCTTTTTCAGGATGGTGTGGTTCTGTTGCATGGCAATGCTTACCTTCATTCATGTCTCTTGAGTTTGAATGCATAAAAGTCTTATTGAGATGGATCACAGCTATCTCATGCCATTTTCATACTTTAGGACCTTATACAATGATAACTAACATTTTTGCGCAACAAAATTACACCACAGAATGGTATGCTGGATCGCTTAACCAGTCATCTGGCCAATTAATTTCTCCTTTTTCCCTTTTTTAAAAGTTTGAAGCTAATAAAATATATTTTTCTGATTTAAATTTTTTATGAATACATTGAGACTGACTTCAAACTGCATTTCTAAATAAAAAAAAATAGATCATAATAATAATAATTGAAATAATTACTCATTAATTTTTAAAAATTGAAATTATTAGACCGAAAATAGGCACAACGTCCTATTCCATCATTACCAGTCAGGTGACTATTTAACCATGGCGTCTTTACACAGTTTACCCGAAGTCATTGTGGCAAAACTTTATTCGCAGACATAATTGTCTGTGAAAATTCATTGACTGTCATCTCCTCTCAAGACGTTGGATGCTTGTCTGAATGGTTCTAGGGACTTTTTCTTATAAGCATGAATACATTCTGACATCCCTTTCAATTGCTTTGTTCAATTCTGTAATACCATTTGATATACATTTTCATTCGTCTTGAAAGAGTTTCATTTGATTGACCCCTTTTTTTCTTTTCCTGGTATATGAACCCACTTTGAAGACTGAATATAAAATGAATTATGTTTCATCTGATGTTATAGAATACTCTATAGTCAGTCATTTATCAATATCAATGACCATTAAATGAAAAAAGTGGCATTAAATTTATTTCCATAGAAGTTTAGAGTTCTGTGTGATTCTGAGGGTATGGCTAAATATTTATTCGCTTTATTCATGTTGAATATTGATGTGATTGTTATAATTAAAATCACTATTATTTATATTAATAATTATACCTTAAAAAAATTTTGCTATTTACAACTATTGATTAAAACCAGGGACAATCGTAATGCATGGGCTTCAGTTACTCCATGATATCGCATTCGATTCATTCTTACAGCTGCTCTATGATAGTGAGATCTGGTACCATGATTTTCTAGTGCAAGTCTATAAATTGGAGTGGGGAAAGGGGATACCAGACGCGCACGCGCGGGTGGGAAGCTCCCAGGACACAACATTAACCTGGTGGGGAGAGTTGTGATGCATTCGAGACTTCCTTGATTCAGACTTTACGTATTAAGAGCAATGATTGATCTATATTTAACTTAAGTACAAGAAAAGATGGTGGAGATATAAGCTTTTATTAGCAATATGCAGTAAAGTCGAATTGTTCCGATTTCGTTTCGCTGAACATTGACGTCACTTCCTATGTTTCTGGGTCATTTACAAATGTAATAGTAGAAAGCGGTTGTGAGAAGCGCTGCAATGAAGAGGATCCTGTCAAAGGCCATGGCTACTATGTTCCATTCCTCCTGCGCCGAGGCGGCACCGTGCTTCTTGCTTTTCTCCGTGTGTAGGATCTCCTGTCTCAGATCACCTCCGGGATATGGACGAGAAACGCACACGCAGAACGGTTGGCAGCATCCTTTGGCAATGGCTGCTAGACATCTGGGTGGTCGGCACGGACCCATGACACGCCCGAGGTTGATCACCAGCGTCTCGATGACTATCGATATCGTTACTATCCACATGAACGGACATATTCGTTCAGCTGAGGGGGAAAAAAATGTTTAGTACATCCAAGAAGACAACACAGTAAAAAAAAATTCGACTTTTAAAATGGCCATTCAAGTGGTTTTTTCTAGGCCATACATGCTCAACCCATGGCCCGCAGAGTTATCTGACGTGGCTTGGGATTTCAAACAGATTTTCGTAAAAATGAACAAAGCGACACATTACCAGATCACTTAAGTGACCGCGGTGCAGTTCCGGAGAACTCATGTAGCCCCGCGGCACATTTCCAGATCGCAGAAGTGACCTGCGGAACGTTTCCAGATCACTTAAGCGACCCGTGGCATATTTACATGTTATTTTAGGGACCGCGGCGCATTTTCAGATAGCTAACGTGATCTGCGGAACATTTCCAGATCATTTGAATGTGGCATTACCGGCCCTCGGCACATTTACAGGCCACTTAAGTGACCCGCGGCACATTTCAGATCACGGCTTCGGAAGTGTTTAAGACTCGTTGGTGCTCGGCTTCAGCTTCCTGTAGAATATTTTGACTTCGGAATGTGCTCTGTTCCGATTCCTGTTATAACCGAACCCCCCCGGGGAATTCTTCGCCCAATATAAAATTACTTCTTTCCAGGGGAGGGGGTGCCAATACAAGGGCGTAGCGAGGGGGGGGACCAGACCCCCAAGTCCCCCCCCCCCCCCGAAATGTGAGAAAATGACCGAAAAAAGGGAAAAAGATGGCCAAATCCATTGTTCTGTCACTTTGGCCCCCCCCCCCGAACGAAATTTCTGGCTACGCCCCTGTGCCAATATATATTATTGTCCTTGGAGAACTATACATAATTTTGATTATTTTAACCCTCTAAGATTAGGAGATTTTTGAAAGTATGAATTTGTGTTAGTCTCACTCGCACGATCAGGGGCGTAACCAGAAATTTCGTTCGGGGGGGGGGGAGACCAAAGTAATAGAACAATAGATTTGGTCATCTTTTTCCCTTTTTTTCGGTCATTTTCTCACATTTGTCCTATCCCCCCATGTCCCGCCCGCTACTTCCTTGCGCCCGATCGTTCGGGTTGAAGGGGCATAAAGACCGTCATAGATCAACTCGAACACTTCACTCGACAAGCATGCTTCTGACTGAAGTGCTCACGATTTGTGCTACATTATTGTGTGTGTAGCCTATATACTTGATATACGTAGAGTTGCTAGACGTCTCGTATTTGAGAGACCGTTTGGGAAAGTATTAAAAAAAACTGTCGTGACACAAGTATATCTCCTGAGTACTTTCCACAATCACCGTCATTGACTATTCATGTATGTTACCCGTATGTAACTATCATGCTGCTTTTAATTTAAACAATCTTACTGTAAGTTGGTCATCAAAAGTTTGGTCATTGCATTGGCACCATCTGTTGCAGACAGAAACAAGCAGCTTTTGGTAAATTCTTCTACTAGGGCATTTTCCAGTATGATAGGAATCATGTTGGATAATAGTGCCATCTATCTTTCAAGCAAATAGTTCGCTGAGAAAAACGCCTCTTATTTCAATTTTCGGAATCTGGGAGCACCAATTGTATGCATTTCTTTGTTTCAAATATTTTAAACAGAGTTCAGTTTACTTACTCGCTTTGAGACGAGCTGCCGGTGCTTTCACTGCTATCCCAAGATACATCATCACGATACCGAGGAGTACTTCGGCGAGCATCCCAAGCATCACTTTATGAATGGAGTCGGGAGGCAACCAGAACATCAGCAAGCTAGTGAACGCCGCGAACGCCGATACTGAATCCGCAATATGCTGGGTCGGAGCACGTCTCCTCTTGATAGTGAGGTTGTAACTGATGGATGGATAGTTCTCGCCAGGGCAACACGGATAGTAGTTGTCGTTCCTCTCGACCGTGCCTGAGACAAGAGACCATTCTTGGTTCGCGTCCATGAAGTTGTCCAGCTTGACCTCTGGCGTTTCCAACTGCAGGTCGATGCTTTTGTCACTGTGCGTCCAAGATCCGAGTTTGATTGTGCAGCGTTGGACGTCGTGCGGGTAATCTGCGAAGTTCAACGGGCAGCGACTGCTCACTGTCATAGGCGGCACCCACAAAACTGTTCCGTTGGAGAAGACTATGGCTTTCGTCGCTACTGTTGGTTGAAGCTTCAGGTCTGGTGTTCTGTACAAAGATATTGAGTAGGAAACAATATTAAATTTTATTTCAAACCGAGCAAAATCAACACCAGCTTTAGTAGCACTAAAGATGGTGTTGGCACAACTCTGGTCTACAGCGCCCTGATTTAGGCAGGTGTGGCAGCACTGGGTCGCAAAATTCTAGGGGGATGGGGCCGCAAAATAGAATAAAATACTTTAATTACATTTTTACTTTAACGTAAAAGTGTAATGTACTTGCTCAAGGCCCTTTGGCCCGGCACAATTCTCATAATTTTTGTGGGTTTTCTTTTACGCTATAAATTCACTAAGGAAACAAAGTCTGGCCTGTGGGCCCGCAAAAGATCCCAACCTAATGGCCTTGCTCGAGGATGTGAGCCCACGGTTAGTTGGATATTCATTCTCGGGTGACAATATACACCAGGCGTCTTAGATCATCATGGGCCCCCGGACCAAATGATTTTTCCAAGGCCCTACTTAGCAAATTTTCGAATAATTCAACTACTTTTCATTTTTCCGAGGCCTCCCTCTTCTCTTGAGGCCCCGGGTGAGCCCATGCGTTAAGACGGCACTGGGCGTGCATCAGGTATTCGTGCTCACTGCGGAATTGAGAAATCCCGTTTTAGAGGGCCGCAAAATACTCAAGTCTGTTCCTGCCGGTCTATCGCCATGGACAATTTACTACCGACAGTGAGTTGTGCCGGAAGTGTGTGTATATCTATCAGTCTGAGCAGAGGCGTATTTACAGGAGAAGGTGGACTAAGTGGACTATATGGTCCAGGCAAATGTAAGGAATGAGTGGGGTCAAGGAAAATTAGACTAAAATAGGAAATAAGTGATAAAACACTAAAACCGCATCTACCTAGAAAAAGTGATTCAGTGAGCGATCAAAAAAGTGTGCAAACATGTGAGTGACCACAAGAAAGTGCAAACACCTGAATTACCAAAAAGAGTGGCCTGGAGAGCGAGTTTCTAGGACAGCGAGTGACCAAATGAGCGTCTTAGAGAGTGAAGAGCCTGGGAAAGACCTAGAGAGCGAGGATATATTATGATCTGACTCCTGATCTGATATATTGTCTGACTCCTACCCCGTCAGTGAGTGACTAAAAGAGTGACCTAGTTAGCGAGTTGCCAGGTCTGTGAGTGATTGAAAAAGTGACATAAAGAGTATATGGTTATGGGAGTCACCAAGAGAACGTGTAAGTATGAGAATGACTTGAGAGCGAAGAACTACATCAGTGAGTAATCAAAAGAGGTACCTAAAGAGCGATCTTTTGAGAGAGGGATGAAAAAGGGAGAACTATAGAGAGTGAAAGTACGTTAGCGACCAAAAGAGTGACTTGGAGACAAAGGCTTATTTAGTAGAAGGGGAGAGCTAAGCGTGCTATAGCCCAGGGCTGCCAATTTGATGAATAAGTGGCCGAGAAAATTAGATGGATAAAAGGCGTTAAAATTTGTATAGCCCACAGGTAGCAAAACCATAAATCCGCCCGGAGTCTGAGTGAGTCTATGGTGTTTCGTCAGGGCCGTCTTAAGAGCATCATGGGTCCACAGGTCAAATGATTTTTCGGAGGCCCTACCAGGCAAATTTTCGAAAATCTCAACCAGATCCCATTTTTGTGAGGGGGGGGGGCCCTTTTCTCTTGAGGCCCACGGGCCATGCCCGGGTGGGCCCATGCCTTAAGACGGCACTGTGTTCCGTGTGAAATTTTAGTGCTGCCTTTTTATGCTACATTCCAAACCCTATATTATGTCCGTTTTCGATTGAACGATTGGGTCGTTATAACCTCGTGAGCGTCGATTGTAAACATCCTGTGTAATGGTATGTGATCATAATATATACTTACGCAGTGTATGTGGTTATGTCAGGTTTCCAAACATCTTCGCTGGGGATATTCAGAGACTTGATGCCATTGTAATTATCGGGATTCCACGTCAAATATGAATCATTCCACTTCTGGCAATTTTGAACATAAATGAAAGAAAAAAATATATATATTATATCATTTTATATCATTTGAACTAAAGCAAACTTCGATTTCACAAACACTCACGCTTATTACGTGATCTTATCATTGGGTTACCCGATGGAGTTCGGTTGCTTTTCTGATTGGAGTAAGACGGGGGAGGGGGGGGGAGGTTCTTAAAAATTAAAAAAAAAAAAAAATCTCCTCGCTTATAATTTCCTCAATTACTGCATCATTTTACGAAAGTGCCGATATCTCACCTCTGAATTTTTCCTTTTCACTGATACATTTTCAATACAGTCCACGCCGCTTAATACGATCACATCGGGAATCGGCGATTCTGATAACAATAACCGGATGATAACTATACCCGAAGAAAATCCCGTTTCAAAGTAGTAGCAATACATTCGGTTTGGTGAAATGGGATGTACGGTATTGGTATAAAAACGGGACACAACTTCATTTTTCTTTCACATATAACTGGTTGCAAAATGTTCAATCGTTCTTTTTTCTTATATTTTTACAGTATATTCTGAAACGGGACTTTTTTTTTCTCCTTCAGACTAAAATACCGCATTGTTTATTATCCAGCCATTGTGAGGCGTTAGAGTAGAATTGTCTAATGTAGGCCTATTTCATAAATTACGATGCACTTTTCAATGTACATACAATACGTTTCGTACACCCCTTGAAAAAGTCTCAGGGAAAAAAAAATAAATTGAATTTGGCCAACTGAAAGAAACTGATCAAGAACTGAAGGAATTTTTTTTTTTTTTTTTCCGTCATACATTTGTCTTGAAGGCCATAGCAAAAATGTAAGCCAAATTCGGATCACAGCGACTACTACGGTCTGATGATGGCAATAAGTACGGAAATGTTTGTAAACAAAGGAGGGAGGAGAGAACACCTTCTTGCCTCCTACGTAGTATTGAAGGCTGATAACGGTAACTTACGGGGAAAACACAGTAAGTTTGGTTAAGCTTCAAAATGCGCAGAAAAAAAAAATCGACAAAACAAATTGATAGCAAAACCGAAGACCTGATAGCTATAAATGAATTATTTTCCATAGTATGGTATTGGTTCATTCCGTTCTTTACAAAAGTGGTACAAATAACAGAATGATAACATTATCCGTGATTCTAATAAGCGGCGCCGACTGTATTGTAATTTCAGAATCAATCATAGGACCTTTATTCGTTTAAGACGGGATACTCTTTGTGAAACACCGTATGTAACGGTAATTGGTGAATCGATCTGGATTCCTAAATTAGCTTATTACATATAACGATTTTTTTTTCGCTCTGTAAAAAGAAGAACTGCATGCATGAAAGCTTACCATATAGATCCAAGCATCCACAACGATTATTTCTTTGTCTTCTACCTGAAAGAATAAATAAAATTCAGTGTAGTTGGTTATTTCATTAGGGACCCATTCAAGTATTAATTCAGCAGATTTTCAGCCATTTTTGACCCCACTCCCCTGTCAGCAAAACACTGACCCCCTCAGCAAAATTTCGTCGGCAGCTTAGAATATTTCATATCTTCAAAAATGGTGGTTGATGACGTAAGGAACCTTCGAACCCCCCTCCCCCTTGTCTACAAAAGTCAGCAAATCCGAAACCCCCCTCCCATCCTTCGATGCTGACGTAATACTTGAATGACCCCTTACCACATTCAGAGTTGCCAACTACTACGGATTGTCCGTAGTCTCAACGGACGGCCGCAATAAACTACGGGAGACACTCTCAATACTACAGAAATCGGTTTTAAAAAAGAATCGGGCCTTTGAGTTTTTCTCGATGTTTTACTTATTTTTTTAAATTGCATCGATCTTTGCAGTAACGATGAATTCGTATCCGCACGTGAGAGAGTTCCAGAGAAGACAAACTCGGAGCCAATCTGTTTTGTCTGGGCGCAGAAGTCAATCTGTAAAGCCGCGTCTAAACCCGCCGCTCTACTTCGATGCCCAAATGCGCAAAAATCGGTTTTTCGCCAAAACCGCCTCACGCTGTGGGCTAAAAAACAGGTTTTTTGAGTCGTTCAAAGTGGTGGAGTGAACGGAGTTTTCGCGGTGGGTCCGGACCCGGTTTCATTTACATAGTGCATGGTCGAGCTCGCGAAACTTGTGTCGGAAAGAATGCTTCATCTTAGGTGCCGTTAAGAGCTCTGATACGAAGGAAACGAGAATGGGGAAGAGTGGGGGGGGGGTCTAAGGTTTCAAGATGTCCGTATATATGGCCCACAAGGGCGTATGCAGGTTGAGATTGCATTGAATATCCGTGAATTATTAAGGGGCTCGGCGAACTCGGAAAGCTGCTTCGGGAGGTGGGGGGGGGGGGAGTTGTCATGTGGCCTGAGCTTTCTAGGTTTCAGTGCCAATGAGGTTCATTGTTTCCGTATTTAATGAACTTTCAATTAAAATTTAAAAAAATATAATTTTTGAGAGTTTATTTTTTATTGCACTATGATTATATTGTCCTAGAGGGGGTACCCCCCCCCCCCCAGCAAAGCTGAATATTCATCACTACTGACATCCACGCGGGACTCACCACCTATATTCTGCAGCAGGTGCCCTAGGGTGAGGGTTTATCGCAAGGCCCCTCTAGATTAAATTTATAGTGTGAAAAAACAAAAAATGATGAAAATCATATCAGGCCCCTCGGGCTGCAGCTCTGTCAGTCCCACTCTTGTAAGGGGGTCATGCCCAGGGGTCTAAGGTCCATAAGTGACCCCACCTCATGATATTTTGTATAGTACAATAAATTTTGAAAATAAGTAAGCTGTTTATTTCCACCTAAGTGTGGGACTACCATAACATCACTTTACCTAGGGGGCCCATGATGTTGAGACGGCCTGAATAGAACTCGGACTAGCGGGGATCTCAATAAATTCTAGCCCAGTGGTTCGGAGACCAATATTATTTGCAAAATTTTCGTTCAGTATAAATTCACTGAAAAAATCCAATACGCGCGCGCTTATAAAGGATCTTACTTCTAGATGAGGGTCGAAGACTCTGGGTATGACAGGGGAGCCACGAGAAAAAAAATGTGGTTCAAAGAGGGCCACGGGCAAAGAAAGGTTAAGAAACACTGCCCTAGACCACTAAACTACAGAGGGAACGAATATCTCTATTAGGTCCGACCGTTCATATACGGTCCCGTTCAATGCACGCGAGCTCCAAGGAAAGATTGAGATATTCGTTGCCTCTGTGGTCTAGGGCGTTCACCCGGAAACTGAAAGGACGTAGGTTCGATTCCCCGCAAATAGGCACAGTTGAATTTTCTCTCTTTCCAAAATACAGTCGAATCCCATTTTAACGAATACCGTTATAGTGAAAATCTCGTTTTAACGAACACTTTTCTAATCTCCCAAATAAGTTTACATAAAAACAATGCGAGGTAACCTGCAATTCTTTTATAACGAAATTTCGTCTTAACGAAGTGATTCCTCCGGTCTCTTGGCGTTCGTTATAACGGGATTCGACTTTTTCGATCTTTGCATCAACCAGCTGTTAAAATCTTCGTATGGATAGGGGGAGAGTGACATCATCCTCGGATAATTCAGAGTTCTCTTGGGATGGGGAGACTTTTAGCGTCCCGTTTGATTTCTTCCCTGAAATCGGTATCACTGAAAAATTCCAACTTACCAGCTCACGGATGAACAAGAAGTTCAATCCAATCGTCGCAGTGATGGAATCGCCGAAGTTTTTCACGGGAATCGCTTTTTTGTCATAGTTCTTGAAAATGTCTCGACGCAATTCGCTTGGGCTCGAGTCGGACTTGGACTGCTCTGGTACCGCAGAATAACCATCTAAAATATTTGAGGGGGGGGGGGGGGGAAAGCATTAGTTTTGCCATCGTTATGTTATATCGAACGGTATTTAAACACTTTACGTACAAGCTTTTGGCAACAAATGTTAGAAAAAGGAAGAAGTGGAAGAAAAATAGGCCTATATAGGCCTAAGGAAAACCAGTATAATAGAAATAAGTATATAAGAGAGTATATTTTTTAGAGACCTTCTTTCCATTCTTACCCTACGTGTTCTCCCTCACACTTACATGTATATGTTACTGCCAAATCCAGAAGTGCGCCCGATTCGCGAAGTGGCCGAGAGTTTTGGACCAAGTCCGATTTTCAGAAATGATTCGGGGTTTTTTTCCCGGCCAATTCGTGAAGTGGCCGGAAATCCCTGGCCAAAGTTCGATGTTCTGACGTAAAATGGTTTGGTAGGAGCCAAATCCTTTTTTTTTTCCATCGTCAACGTGTGATACGTGGCTGTAATATACTAGCTGTATTGGATTAGCTTCAGTACGAAGAGAGAAAAACGGAGAAATGAAAAAAAAAAAAAAACTATAAAAATAATGATATAGACATATATCGTTATTTTCTGTCAAATTTCGAAAAAAAAAAGTGATTACCGCTAGGAGTCCAAACCCCCCGAAATGCAAACATTAGGCGGGTCAATTTACAACGAAATTGGGCGATTCGCGAACTGACCAATTTCGGGCTTTTTGCAGTAACATGTATATAGTGAACTCTCAATATAACGATATTCTGCGGACCAGGGAAAAATATCGTTGTAGAGTTATATCGGGAGAGAAGCAAAACACATAATATCGTCATCACCTTTCATCAAATTTATGCTGTTGTTGGCATCTTCTCTAAATCTCGGCGTTATTAGTATACCACTAGAAAATGAACTTTTATGTATTTATTCGCCGCAAAAAATTGTAATGATTAGTTGATTAATAAAATTCTGTTAGATGCATTGCCTCCGTAAAGTTGTTCACCGTGTTGCAGTGTCTTGTCATACATTGAAAGTTGCAATACCAATTACCTTCTTAGTGCTTTCGGTGATCCTGTGGGTGCTAAATATCGATGTAATAGGGCGCACTCAGAAGAACGAATACCAGTGACGAAGTTAAAATCGAATTCAAATCAATTTTGAGCAAATTATTATTTAAAAATATCATTGTGTAGTGGTTTTAAAAAGAAAAATCTCAAAAATATCATTATAGAGGGATTTATCGTAGTAAAGGAAGGATATCGTTTTATTGAGAGAAGTTTAGCATTAGACTACATGCAATTCCAAACAAGATTTGAAAGAATATCGTTGTAGGGCGATTTATCGTTATATCGAGTATCGTTGTAGGGCGATTTATCGTTATATCGAGTATCGTTGTAGGGCGATTTATCGTTATATCGAGTATCGTTGTAGGGCGATTTATCGTTATATCGAGTATCGTTGTAGCGAGGTTTAACCGTATTAGAAAGATGTATTATATAGTGAGGGGGAAAAAAAATCACAAACAGGAGGATAGAAAAAACGGGGTGGAAAAAAACTTCGGTACCTAGAGTACCGACAATAAAGCTTCGCGATGGTGAGGAGGGAAAGAAGAAAACACAGAGAACTATGGATTGAATATACTCCACTGGCGTTTGAACGAAATATTTCGTCCGTCATCGCACGCACGTTATTTTTTGTTAAAATTTCGGGGTAAATAATTAGCGATTAACCATAGACTTATTCGTATAAGAATGCCTGACTAGAAACGATACCAGAAGCAGCTGCTGATTTAGGCAATAACTTCTACAATCTAGATAGAGTGAAACCTCCCTACGAAGATAGTCGATATAACTAAGTTGTCCGGTAGTTACGGGTATACCTCTCTTGCAACTGGAATAGACAAGTCGATATAACGATAAATCCCTCACTATTGCCAAGTTCAAATAAATCCCTGTACAACGATATTTTTTCAAGTCTTTATGGAAATAAATGCCCATAGTTTATAGTTAAACTGCTGCCCCACGATATCATATTTTTTTATTCGTCAGTAGAGTACCGTTATAACGAGATATCACTATACTTCAAAATTTTTAGGAGGAAATTGCGGGAGAAGAGGGTTATATAGTGGTGACGAAACTAAAGCGGTCACCGTACGTCCCGTATTTTACCAGCCAAAACATTGTTTTTCTATACTGTACGATATTTTGCTGGATGTATCTTCCCCGAAGATGAAAGACTGTTGTTGCCGCGCGAAGCAATGGTATACGAAATGTTTGGGGAAGGGGGAGCACAAATTTTACGGGGGAGCCCCCCCCCCCCCGTACAACATTTTTTCCCTCTCAATCCCTTGGAGTTAAGATACACCCTCTCTGGATCGGGTGTGGGTCATAATCCCGACAGACGAAATCCCGACAAGTCACAATCCCGACAGACGAAATCCCGACAGGTCAAAATCCCGACAGGGTCGAAATCCCGACAAGTCAAAATCCCGACACGGTCAGAATCCCGACAGGGTCGAAATCCCGACAGGTCAAAATCCCGAAAAGTCGAAATCCCGACAGGGTCAAATTCCCGACACGGTCAAAATCCCGACACGGTCGAATTTAAAAATTCAATTTCGCCGTATAATCGCCGCACTTCGCGATTTCTGTCGGGATTTGAATTTCTTACGGCAAGGGGCGTTGGGGCGCCGATGAGAATGATAAATTGCGATCAAATAAATTTTTTAAATTTTAATTTCGCCGTATAAGCCGCACTTCGCGATTTCTGTCGGGATTTGAATTTCTTACGGCAAGGGGCGTTGGGGTGACGATGAGAATGATAAATTGCGATGAAATAAATTTTTCAAATTTTAATTTCGCCGTATAAGCCGCACTTCGCGATTTCTGTCGGGATTTGAATTTCTTGCGGCAAGGGGCGTTGGGGTGACGATGAGAATGATAAATTGCTATCAAATAAATTTTAAAATTTCAATTTCGCCGTATAAGCCGCACTTCGCGATTTTTGTCGGGATTTGAATTTCTCGCGATGAAGGGCGTTGGGGTGACGATGAGAATGATAAATTGCTATCAAATAAATTTTCAAATTTTAATTTCGCCGTATAAGCCGCACTTCGCGATTTTTGTCGGGATTTGACTTTCTTGCGATTAAGGGCGTTGGGGCGACGATGAAAATGATGAATTGCGATCAAATAAAATTTTCAAATTTTAATTTTGTCGCATAAGCCGCACGTCGTGATTTCTGTCGGGATTTGAATTTCTCTCGGCGAGGGGCGTTGGGGCGACGATGAGAATAGTGAATTGCGATCAAATAAAATTTTCAAATTTTAATTTCGCCGTATAAGCCGCACTTCGTGATTTCTGTCGGGATTTGACTTTCTCGCGATTAAGGGCGTTGGGGCGACGATGAGAATGATGAATTGCTATCAAATAAATTTTCTAACTTTAATTTCGCCGTATAAGCCGCACTTCGCGATTTCTGTCGGGATTTCCGTTTGTCGCTGCAAGTGGTTTGTGGCGCATACCATGATCAATGGAGATCAATAATTTGGAAATTCATTTACTTTTCCAACTTGGCGAAAAGCAAAGGATTCAGGGTTGCCTTTTTCTGGCATTTATCGATTTTTCTATCCTCCACAAACACTGCTGTTCCTTATTATTTTCTTTGAGAATTTTTCGAAATTCTTTCTCGCTCAAGTTTCAAATAGACTTAAAATGTCAAATGATATTGCACAAAGTTAGACCGTTTCATGAAGATCTTAATTTAAAATTTTCAAGGTTTTCGAAAGCAATGTAATAGTAGAGAAATATTTTTATTCATATGTATAAAATTACATGTCTTGACAGCTTAATTCACTGATTCATCGCCGAGCCGCAACCACTGAAGGTCAGGCCCGTATCTAGAAATTCCATGCGGGGGGGGGGGGACAAGGTGGTCAAATAATATATTTGGCCATGTTTTACCTTATTTCAATCATTTTCTCTCATTTCGAAGGGACCGGATCCCCAATTCCCCCCTTCTCACTACGAAGCTATAAACATAAAATTCTGTCAATAGTTTTATTTTATACTGTTGAGACTCCCAAAAAAATTTCTTAAAATTCTATCTCTAAGTTGGTCTTAAGGCTTTGAAGAGAGTATGCAAATTGTGTGGTAGTGTAGTTGCATACAGGGTGTCCTTTAAGAGTTAGTACGGCCATTGTCTTCTCAACCATCCGTGGTAGAGATGATTTCAGTTTGAAAAAATGCTCAAAAGGCGTTCAAAAATTACCCTGTACCAGTTTTGAGAGTGAAAACACAGTGTGTAACAAAATAAAAAAATATAAATTTTTAAAACTTCTAATTATAAAGTGACTGCACCGTATCTCCTGAGACCAACAAAAAAAATCTAAGTTGACAAGTACAATGTTCGCCGAGATATTTGAATTCAAAATTCGAAGGAAAGGTGGAAAGGACAGCATAAATTTGGGGAAGGAGCGTTGTCGATTAGTTTTTGCTGTCTTTTCATAACTTTTCTCCAGTTTTCGAATTCAAATATCTTAGCGAATATTGCACTGAGAAACATGCAATTTTTCTGTTGGCATCAGGAGAGACAATGCAACAACTTTCAAATTGGAAGTTAAAGGACGGGAAATCAAAGAAAAATTTAGATTTTTTTGTTTTGAGCCACACACACTGTATTTTCCGAGGATTATATCACTTTCCGCTATCTATACGAAGGTTTCAACGGTTGGCTGATGCGAGATGAAGTTAGGAAGGAAAAATTCACCTGTGCTCTTGCTAGGAATCAAACCCACGTTCTCGAGCTTTCTGGGTGAGCCCACTAGACTACAAAGGCAAAGAATATCAATTTTTCCTTGGAACTTGTATGCGATGAACGGTCGGACCTAACTCAGGCCTCTGGAATCACGAAGTGCGGCTTATACGGCGAAATTAAAATTTGAAAATTTATTTGATCACAATTTATCATTCTCATCGGCGCCCCCACGCCCCTCACCGCAAGAAATTCAAATCCCGAACCGCGGCTTATACGGCAAAATTAAAATTTGAAAAATTTATTTCATCGCAATTTATCATTCTCATCGTCACCCCAACGCCCCTTGCCGCAAGAAATTCAAATCCCGACAGAAATCGCGAAGTGCGGTTTATACGGCAAAATTAAAATTTGAAAAATTTATTTCATCGCAATTTATCATTCTCATCGTCACCCCAACGCCCCTTGCCGCAAGAAATTCAAATCCCGACAGAAATCGCGAAGTGCGGCTTATACGGCGAAATTAAAATTTGAAAAATTTATTTCATCGCAATTTATCATTCTCATCGTCACCCCAACGCCCCTTGCCACAAGAAATTCAAATCCCGACAGAAATCGCGAAGTGCGGCTTATACGGCGAAATTAAAATTTTAAAAATGTATTTCATCACAATTCATCATTCTCATCGTCACCCCAACGCCCCTTGCCACAAGAAATTCAAATCCCGACAGAAATCGCGAAGTGCGGCTTATACGGCGAAATTAAAATTTGAAAAATTTATTTCATCGCAATTTATCATTCTCATCGTCACCCCAACGCCCCTTGCCGCAAGAAATTCAAATCCCGACAGAAATCACGAAGTGCGGCTTATACGGCGAAATTGAAATTTGAAAATTTATTTGATAGCAATTTATCATTCTCATCGTCACCCCAACGCCCCTTGCCGCAAGAAATTCAAATCCCGACAGAAATCGCGAAGTGCGGCTTATACGGCGAAATTAAAATTTTAAAAATGTATTTCATCGCAATTCATCATTCTCATCGTCACCCCAACGCCCCTTGCCACAAGAAATTCAAATCCCGACAGAAATCGCGAAGTGCGGCTTATACGGCGAAATTAAAATTTGAAAAATTTATTTCATCGCAATTTATCATTCTCATCGTCACCCCAACGCCCCTTGCCGCAAGAAATTCAAATCCCGACAGAAATCACGAAGTGCGGCTTATACGGCGAAATTGAAATTTGAAAATTTATTTGATAGCAATTTATCATTCTCATCGTCACCCCAACGCCCCTTGCCGCAAGAAATTCAAATCCCGACAGAAATCGCGAAGTGCGGCTTATACGGCGAAATTAAAATTTTAAAAATGTATTTCATCGCAATTCATCATTCTCATCGTCACCCCAACGCCCCTTGCCACAAGAAATTCAAATCCCGACAGAAATCGCGAAGTGCGGCTTATACGGCGAAATTAAAATTTGAAAAATTTATTTCATCGCAATTTATCATTCTCATCGTCACCCCAACGCCCCTTGCCGCAAGAAATTCAAATCCCGACAGAAATCACGAAGTGCGGCTTATACGGCGAAATTGAAATTTGAAAATTTATTTGATAGCAATTTATCATTCTCATCGTCACCCCAACGCCCCTTGCCGCAAGAAATTCAAATCCCGACAGAAATCGCGAAGTGCGGCTTATACGGCGAAATTAAAATTTTAAAAATGTATTTCATCGCAATTCATCATTCTCATCGTCACCCCAACGCCCCTTGCCACAAGAAATTCAAATCCCGACAGAAATCGCGAAGTGCGGCTTATACGGCGAAATTAAAATTTGAAAAATTTATTTCATCGCAATTTATCATTCTCATCGTCACCCCAACGCCCCTTGCCGCAAGAAATTCAAATCCCGACAGAAATCACGAAGTGCGGCTTATACGGCGAAATTGAAATTTGACAATTTATTTGATAGCAATTTATCATTCTCATCGTCACCCCAACGCCCCTTGCCGCAAGAAATTCAAATCCCGACAGAAATCACGAAGTGCGGCTTATACGGCGAAATTGAAATTTGAAAATTTATTTGATAGCAATTTATCATTCTCATCGTCACCCCAACGCCCCTTGCCACAAGAAATTCAAATCCCGACAGAAATCGCGAAGTGCGGCTTATACGGCGAAATTGAAATTTTAAAATTTATTTGATAGCAATTTATTATTCTCATCGTCACCCCAACGCCCTTCATCGCGAGAAATTCAAATCCCGACAGAAATCGCGAAGTGCGGCTTATACGGCGAAATTAAAATTTGAAAAATTTATTTGATCGCAATTTATCATTCTCATCGGCGCCCCAACGCCCCTTGCCACAAGAAATTCAAATCCCGACAGAATTCGCGAAGTGCGGCTTATACGGCGAAATTAAAATTTGAAAAATTTATTTCATCGCAATTTATCATTCTCATCGTCACCCCAACGCCCCTTGCCACAAGAAATTCAAATCCCGACAGAAATCGCGAAGTGCGGCTTATACGGCGAAATTGAAATTTTAAAATTTATTTGATAGCAATTTATTATTCTCATCGTCACCCCAACGCCCTTCATCGCGAGAAATTCAAATCCCGACAGAAATCGCGAAGTGCGGCTTATACGGCGAAATTAAAATTTGAAAAATTTATTTGATCGCAATTTATCATTCTCATCGGCGCCCGCACGCCCCTCACCGCGAGAAATTCAAATCCCGACAGAAATCACGAAGTGCGGCTTATACGGCGAAATTGAATTTTTAAATTGGACAGTGTCGGGATTTCGACCGTGTCGGGATTTCGACCGTGTCGGGATTTTGACTTGTCGGGATTTCGACCCTGTCGGGATTTTGACCTGTCGGGATTTCGACCCTGTCGGGATTTTGACCTGTCGGGATTTCGACCCTGTCGGGATTTTGACCTGTCGGGATTTCGTCTGTCGGGATTGTGACTTGTCGGGATTTCGTCTGTCGGGATTGTGAACGGAACCCCTCTGGATCAGTGACTGCTTAGGGTGGTGTCTTCAATAGTCTTGTAACGAGGAGGGTGATCTTCACCTTCCACCTCCAGAGGAAGAATTACAATGGAAAACAATGGTTCTGTCCCTTAAAATAAAGGACGTATATTCACCGTTCGCCCCTTCATTCCCCCTAGTTCGCCTTGCCGGACAAATAGCCCTGGATCCGCGCCTAACTTGAATTGGAGAAGTAATGCTGCTCTTGACCCCGAGAAACTCCCTCAAAACTGACGACGGCAGCGAAAACCTTATCGATTACTTCTTACCTGGAGTTCGAGAATCACCCTATATGACATTTAATCACTATTGTTAAGTTTTATTTAAAAGAAGTCCACATGGAAGTGAAATAAAAGCAATCAGCTGTACTTACAATGCAACAGCAAAATACAGCTCAGGACGAATAGCGCTGAATTTCTAGACATCATTCTTGTTTCTCCGGTCATTCAAGTGACAGAGACTAAAATAGGGTTTAAGTCGAGAGAACTTATATTAGAAAATCTTATGGCGGTAAAAAAAAAAGAAAAGAAGAAGAACGAATCCCTTTACACCGTCAAAGAAATTCAGAATTGCAGAACTGGTAACAAGACTGACGCAGCTCGCGGAGCGTGTTGATCGTCAAACTCTGAAGATCAACTTCATTACCCCGAAAGAGACGTCATCCATTCAAACAGATTTTTCTCATCCGCTCTAAAGACGCGTACATTATCATGAAGTGTTATTTCATTTACTTACTTATTTATTCTTTTTATATGCGAGTGCATTTGCTTCTTCCACATGCAATCATCATTTGCAGCGGATGAAATGCGAAACGGCGGTTGATTGATTGACAAGGTCAGAAAATTACGGTTATGCAGCGGGCAGCCTCCGATGTTGTAAACAAATTGAACACCCCTCCCACTCTTTTTTTATTCTTTTCACTGTGATTATATGTACAGGGTGCGTAAGTAACAGGGATGATGGTATTTTACTGGAGAACCATTGGTCCTAGAGGCATACTTCCGATTTAAAAAATATCCAAATAACGTGTAGTATATAGATATGCTATTGTTTCAGATATCCATTGTGTCTTAGATATGTCATTCATGTTGCAAGGGGTTGTGTAGTTACCAAAGTAAATTTTTTATACCAACACCCTGTGCTTAAGACCCCAATAACAAAGTTGTTGTCCTGTCTTTTTCCTGATGCCAACAAAATAATTTCCACGTTTCTAAGTGCAATATTCACTGAGATATTCGAATTCGAAAAATGGAAGAGAGTTCAGGAAAAACAGCATTAGATGCGGGAAAATTTATTTTGTTGGCATCAGGAGACGGGCAACAACTTTGTAATTGGGTTTTTGAGCACAGGGTGCCCGTATAAAAAGTTAATTTTTTTATTTTTATAACTACACAACCCCTTGCAACATAAATGACATGTCTGAGTACTATATAACCAAAGCCTCCTAACTACTACTAGGAGTCTATCTAGGAGGCTTTGGCACACTACACGTTATTTGGATACTTTTTCTAATTGGAAGTATGCCGCTATTACCAATGGTTCGCTAGTAAAATACCATACGCCCTTTTGCCTATGTACCCTGTATACAATGGAACATACATGCAGTGGAACTTGATACGAGTTCCCCTCGAGTTTTTTTTAATCTAATTTAATGCTAAAAGGAGGGGGGCAGGGGGGCAATGGAGCAAACTAAGTTACAGTCGACCCACGGTTAATGAACTTACAGGCGAAAAACGTTATTTACAGTAAATCAGGATCATGAAGTCTGAAGAAACATCGTATAACTGATATATTTCACTGTATCCCATTTTTTTAGAAGTGAGCACAACTTATCAAAATAATCAAGTATTCTGTAAATTATTGAGAAATTAATTTCTCAGATAAGAGAAATGATAGAAAGTATAAAAATATCACAAAAATTTGTATGTGTAAAATGAGAAAGCGTCACCTGAAGTCAAAGATAGATGATGCTGAAAAACAAAAAAATAATTTATATTTGCGCTCACAATTATTGAAACCTGAAACCATCTTTAAACTGACGATCCGTTTCATCTGCATTAACGACAAATGATGGTAGAATGTAAAAACAAATGACCAGTTTCTTGCTTCAGTTTGATTCTTCCTGTTGCTGTATTTGTATGTTCCACTTGGTTCTTTTGAAATGACTTTTCAAAAAGTTATTTTTTCCCCGCGTCAAATAGAAATCTGTATTGAATTTCATAGCATTGTTTCATGGTTTGAGGTTCACGAAGACGGGGAAAAAAATCGTATTAACCGATGTATCGGTATATCCGGTTTTGTTCTAAGTGAGCTCAGTATTTTTTAATATTGTTGAAATGATATATTATAGTATATATTTAAAAAAAAAATTGTTTTCGAGGAAAATGAAAATATTGTTCAAATACAGTCGAATCCCGTTTTAACGAACCTTTTTCTAATCCCCCAAATAAGTTTACATAGAAACAATGCGAAAAACCTGGGGTTCCTTTATAACGAAATTTCGTTATAACGAAGTGATTTCTCCAGTCTCTTGGAATTCGTTATAATGGGATTCGACTGTACACACAGAATCACAAAAAAGAGAAATCAAAACTAATTTATATGAAAGCGCGTAAATATCGAAATCGAAACTACGTTAAAGTGGAGCAAAATTAGCCCATCCCATCAGAATTAAATAAAAAAATCGTATTAACTGATACTTGATTGCATTAAATTTCTCTATAATTGCGCTCAACTCTAAATTTTATCAATATAATAACTAGTAATGAAACAGATTATGAGAATAATAGAAACCACACACCAATTTTCCATGAAAATTCAACTTGTTCTTTTATTCTTGTACTATTTACAAGCTAACAAACGGCCTTCTCCTATATATTTCCGGTCGTGCTGCTCTTAATCCATCAAAAGCCTTTCGTTCGAGCTCAATAGAAAACAGCGTAATGGCCTGGGGCGTGGTAGGAGTATCCATGGCCGAAATAGTGAGGTCCATATGGGTATGAGGGTACGGCTGGAGCAGCAGGTGCAACGGGAGCTGCTGCTGGTGGAGCCTTCGGTGCGAGAGCTGCTGTCCTCCTGTCTACGCCAGTGTCGCCTTCAGCATGGTATCCGTCTGGGCCAGCCCTGTAGTTGACGGTCCTCAGGTCACCGTTGGGATCGACGTAACTGTAGCTTCCGGTGACGATTCCGCCGTGTCCGCTTTCGGATCTCCTGTGGCCGCCGTGGTCATCAGCGCTGTATTGGAAGTTGTAAGCGTCTCCTAGTTGGTTGACGGCTACTGAGGCGGCCATGCTGACGCCGACCATTGCTGCGAGGATGAACTGAAAATTCAAAGAAAACACAAATTTTCAGTGATTTCATTTTATAAATTCCAAGTCATAATTGATCATCTGTATAATCTAATTTTATCCATATATATAGAATATTCTTAAAAAAGTTGACTTCTGTAATAAACCAACCCACAGGACCCCAACATCTTAGAACTGAGGCCTCTAGGAATGGATATTTAGTGCACCTTCGGTCCAAAATCTTTTACGGATTGTTGTTAGCACTAGATACATTTATAGGGACATCTATGGTTAATTAAATTGCAAAAAATAATAAATGAATAAAACAAGATTGGTTACGATCTGGAGCTTTGTCACCCTGCCAGTGTAGGGAGGGGAGGGGCATTAAACTATCTTCAAGCCCTTAACACGGTCTACCGATGATGCTATCCTGATACGTAGAAATTTTCCATTAAAGAGATTTGAGAAATTAAAAAATTTTCCCATCTATATAAATGTATTTTTACTTTTTTCAATTATTATTTAATACAGAATCCACACATTTAATACAGAATATACATTACCTACATCCGGGGTACACAAAAGAAATTTATTATATGCAGGGTTGACTTTAGCAGCATCATGACCCCACCCCCCCCCCCCATCTTATGATTATTAAGAATGATCTTATTATATTATGTGACCCCGCCCCCCCCGGTCAGTCATGCCAATTAGGGCCTGAACGGTCATGATCAAAGCTTTAGTCCTGATTGTATGCATTGGTGTCAACTGGTGGCCGAATGGGGTCGCTGTCTAGCAAGCCCGTGATTATTGGAGATTTTTTTTAGTACACCTTAAAATATTTTTGACATATAATTTGTGCTCGGAGGGGAAAGCCCATAAAAAGCACTTGGGCACTCGTAACGACTTGAGTCCAGACATATGCATCGAGGGAAGACTATCAACATCTATAGTTTTATCTAATACCCTTTGGGAACTTGGCTTTGGATAAATTAATATAAACGAAGGCTAACAAATATCATTCCTATTTGGGCTTAAAATCGAAAAATCGGTGCAATTACAAAGTGATTCTGTACTGAACAGCCTTATATACATACACATGCGTCTAAAACTGTGTTCCCATTATAATCAGCGATATTGCCTTTTGAGGACTCTCAACATGGGTCCTCAATCTTTTAGACACCGTGGGTGAAATTGAAATTACCCATGAAGTCCGCGGGCCACCAACTTGTACGGAGGTTTTTATAATTGCTTAAGAGAAGAATTCAGATGTACAGGGGCTTATTCATGTAACTTACAGTGAAGTCTTAATTGAAAGACCAATGAGGCCTCGAGTCAAACGGGGGCAAAAGTAATTGAGGACTTTTGTTCTGAAATTATTTATCTAATACATTTTATCAATTTTGATTATAGTTCTGAAAAAAATTTCACTTATTCTGAAAAAGTTTCTAATTAATTACTGATTAATTTTAATCTAAAATGGCTTTGAATCTAATTATTTATTTCGGTATTTCTAAAATTATTTCCTTCTCAATATATCTTGAAATAATTTCTTTCAATAATTATGCAATTATTCTTTCATTAATTGTGAAATAATTTCCATCACAAATCACGAAATTATTTCTCTCATTGATTTATGTATTTTCTTTCAAGATTCTGAAATTATTTCATTCAAGATTCTGAAACTATTTCATTCAAAATTCTGAAATTATTTCATTCAAAATTCTGAAATTGTTTCTTTCACACGAGGAAATTCTGAATTTTGATCAATTCATGTGAATTATTTCTTTCATTAATCCCATAATTATATCTTCTATAAATTCTAAAATTGTCTTTCAATTGTCATTTTCTAAAAATGGTTGGCTGGGCCACGACAAAAAGCACCGAGGCCAAATGTGGCCCGCAGAAAATGCGATGAAGACCTCCTGCTCTCACGACTCTGCGAGTGACGATGTAGAAGATACAGATCGGATCATATAAATTGGCTTAAAAAAGGGGAGTTCTTGGAGAGCTATTTTTCTTCTGAAAATATTCGCGGTGGGACGAATAAGTTTGAAGGTTGGTTAAAAAACAAATAGGTTGTATCTTAAAGTTATCCACAAAAAACAACATCCTATAAAGAAATCCTATATTTCAGAAACCAACATGCAGGTGCCTATAGTTTTTTTACTTAATCGTTTAAATTTATTACTTATTTTTTAAAGGTTAAGACTACAAGAAAAGCATAAAACAAGTAAGAGAAATACTCACGAATTTCATTTTGGAATAGGTTCGTGGATAGTAGAAGCTCTCAAGTCTTTGAGATCGAGTCAAACTCTTTGATGCTGGAACTGGTGTGGGTCTGTGGTTTTTATACTCGATCCGTAAACACTCTAAAAAACTGGAATTTTCAAGTTAAAACCAGAATAAAAAACAAATTTTTCTTTGTTGTTCTCATCCTTGCACGTGTTTTTTTCTCTCTTTCTCTCTTCTTCTTTTCCATTTACAGTTATTAACATACAATTAACATATTTTACCTCCAGGGCAGAATCATTTAACGATGAGATAAGTGATTACCTCTCCAGCTTGGAAGTGAGCATCAGAGAAGCATTATTTAAATTGCAGCGGAAGTCCTTTGGAGGTGGCTAACCATCATTTCGAGAAAAAAAAATTAAAATAAATGTAAGTATATTTATAACGTTTTGTCTCATACAAGGCTCTTTCGAATTCCAACGGTGGCCACACAAGACTATTCGGAAGAGAAAATAGAGCGATTTAGAGCAAATGGATGTCACTTAATTCACACATTTGTATGCGATACGTAAATGAGCCGTCAATTAAGTTATCTATCAAATGAAAGGATTAGCGATGATGATCATTTTTCCATCTTACGTTGTATCAAAGGCTTCTAATCAGATGCCTCTCCCAAAACACATTTGTCTTGTAAACAAAAACAAAAATGCTCCATTGTCATGTTAACTAATTTTTATTACGTTCAAATATGAGGTATGCCATCTTGAAAGATTATTTTGTTCCTCGGTTTTATATATTAATAATTATTTTGTTTTACTGATTTTTCAGTGTGTATATGTATTGTACAGTCGAATCCCGTTTTAACGAATACCGTTATAGCGAAAATCTCGATTTAACGAACACTTTTCTGATCCCTCAGACAAGTTTACATAGGAACTATGCAAAAACCTGGAATTCCTTTATAACGAAGTGATTTCTGTGGTCTCTTGGAGTTCGTTATAACGGGATTCGACTGTATTGTATCACTTGGTAACATTGGTATATCATACATACCCGTATTTATAAGTTATTTTGGACTTTCTACCCCATTTTTTCAACGAGTCTCGCGTGGATTTTTATTCTTTACCCAAATCAAGGATTGAGATTATTTTCATTACATATTATGATAATTATGACTCTAAATATGAGTACAATCGAATCCCGTTATAACGAACGCCAAGAGACCGGAGGAATCGCTTCGTTAAAACGAAATTTCGTTGTAAAGGAATTCCAGGTTACCTAACATTGTTCCTTTGTAAACTTATTTAAGGGATTAGAAAAGTGTTGGTTAAAACGAGATTTTCGCTATAACGGTATTCGTTAAAACGGGATTTGACTGTATTATTCTCTCACATTTTTATGAGACTCGATTTTTTTTTCATTGAATGCATTTACCACTGAAAATTGGAACAGTGATTTGATTCGTGACGCGAATGTGAGCCGGTCTTTCATACAACAAGATACTGACATGAAAATTCAATCATTTACTTCAAAATATGGGAGACAGATGGCAGCACTAGCAATGACACGATGCAAGCACAATTCTGACAGCATATAAATACGTTAGGGCCACACATACACTCTGAACAGACATTCCGGCGTGTACCGATTCGTTAGAAATTCCGTAGAATAATGTGTACGAGGTGCATTGTACGATAAAGAGTAGTAGTGTTTCATTTTCCGCTATTGGTGGTTTTTCTAGGTTTACTTGGCTCCTTTTCTCATCTTTGACGACACCCCTTATGTTCCTACACTTTAGGATCTCGAGTTCCCGTCTTTTTCTTCAGAAGGTATAATAAGCCTAGGTGCTACAGATTTTTCAGTCATAGTTTTATAGCCGATGTGCTGGTCGGGTGGTCATAGTGCCGGACTCACATCGCGATGATCCGGATCCATACCCCACCGTCGCTGCAGTGATGGTCGGCTGAATTTGGTTTTCTGCTGTTACCAACTTCGAGGCGCGAATGCGAGCTGATCTCCCCGTTAAAAAGTCTCGTCGAAGAGAGCAACAGGCCTACAACGGTATAATTATTCATTCATGTCACTTCACTCACTATGAGTTGAGAAAAAAACTCATAGTTTAAAAAATTAATTGCAGATGGCCGAATCAGAATGGTTGCCCAGAATGGTTTGATCATTTTTGTCGCAACCACGATCACTTCCTGCACACGAGGACTAATTTGACCGGGACCTACAATTTATTGCCGATTCCGAACGGCAGGCTTGTTTTTTATACTCATCGAGTGGTTGGTATCGAACTCGCGATACCTCTAAACATCCGTTGGTACTTTAGGCGAGTATCTTATCGACCTGGGCTACCGCGCCCCTGGATGTAAGTCAATTGCCCTCACGGCGAATCGTCTGCGAGAAGAAAATAAGTCGATTGCACCCGGCGTTAGGGAATTCTTGACGTACCCTGCTCAAAACAATTAGGGGGGGGTGTATTATTTACTTAAATTTATGAAATTTAGTTATTTAAATTTATTAAAATTTAGTTGATATTAACTCTCGTGACAACTCTGTGAATACCTAACAATGTTCTTTGTGAATATTTTACCAATTCAAATGGTTTAAAAAATCACAATCAAATAACACACACACACAAACTACATTCCCTCTATTGTTTTGAGCAGTCATTTGAAGGTGAAAGTTTTCTGCAAGTTAAAGTGGTATAGATCATCACGTTGTTTGTCTTGCAGACAAAGTTGATGGTGAATTGTTTGAGTAAACAAAATATAGTCGATCCTCAGCTTATGAACATTCGGGCAAAATACGATGTATTTTTAATGGTCTGGGCCTGGGGTTTTTAAACTGAGCTCGGCGGAGTATCAAGTGCTTCGCCAAGGATTTCTTGGTGCTCCGCGAAGAGATCGGTGATTAAATGCAAGAATATGACATGAATGTCGCTCTCCACTTGTCAATACAAGATATACAGAAGACTGGATGTTGTGAAGATATTTATTATTTGAGATGTTAAATTTTTAAGGAAGGAGAAAACTCTTCTCTGCCTCTATCATGAGATGTACAAAGCAAAAGAGGCATGAGAACCATACTCTACCTATCACGAGATTTATGTAGCGGAAGGATGTCGGAACCATTATCAAAAGAGATACACCTCACAGAAGGACAAGAATCATTCTCTATCGCAAGATTTACATAGCAAAAGGACCACGGCAACTGCACTCTATTGCAAAATTTAAATATAGTAAAAGGGGTATGAAAATAGTAATCTATCGCGAGATGTATATAGCAGAAGGACCACGAGAAAGGCGTGGTAACCCAGGGCGATCAGATACTCGCCCAAAGTACCAAACAATGTTTAGAGGTGTCGCGAGTTCGATACCCGATTCGTCCTTGTCAGAAAGTTTCCTGATGCGGAGGTACAACAGATACCGCGACAGCACGACAACAGAAAAGATTGCTACCGCAGGCAGTCCCACACCAAAACCCTCGGTGAGTATAAGAAAAATGAAAATATAGAATGCTGCCGTTCGGAATCAGCAATAAGTTGTGCCCCGGTTTAATTTGCCCTTGTGTGCAGAAGATGACCGGGGTGCAACAAAAATAACCAAATAATCGACTACGAAAACCATACTCTATCTAGCACGAAATGCACATAGCATAAGGACCACGTGAATTCCAGTATATCCATCGCGAAATACATATCAAAAGGACCACAGGAACCATACTCTATCGCGAAATTTTTACGCGATTAATTGGCATAAAAAATTATCGCATCATAAAAACCTCGTAAAGTTGAGATCGCGTAAAACGAAGGATACCCATAACACAAAACACGTTGAGACACGGGAATAAGATTTCACAAAAATAATCAAATAATCGACGACGAGAACCATACTCACATAAGTGAAAGACCGGAATCCGTATCAAAATGAAGATCCCTCATAAGTGCTACTTCTCGGTAAATAATAGACGGGTGGTGGGGGAGAGACGGAGAATATATCCGAATAGATGTTGATACAAACTTCGAAAGTAGTTATGGGGAGGAGTGTCAATAGATAGAAGTGTAAAAGAGCGCATAAAGTAATGCTAAGCGACTATAAGTTGTTGATGTCAGACTAGCACTAATAAAGTGCGTAATTGAATTGCAAGTCCATCACTTCTAATGTAGGTTTGCCGCCTCTGCAAACGAGAACGAAAGAGGCACTCCTGCCCCGTAAACAAGAACAAAAGTAGTTTCTGCCCAGGCACGCATACGAACGGCAGCGATTGTGCGAACCTGCACATAAACGGTTGTTCAAGCCAGAACGAAGGTGCCAACAAGAACGGAAGCGGCTGTCCAAGCCCCTCAAAGCAGAACGAAGAGGCTGTCCAAGCCCTTCAAACCAGAACGAAAGTACAAGCAGAGCGGCTGTCCAAGCCCCTCAAAGCAGAAGGAAGAGGCTGTCCAAGCCCTTCAAAGCAGAATGAAAGTACAAGCCGAGCGGCTGTCCAAGCCCCTCAAAGCAGAACGAAGAGGCTGTCCAAGCCCCTCAAAGCAGAACGAAGAGGCTGTCCAAGCCCCTCAAAGCAGAACGAAGAGGCTGTCCAAGCCCCTCAAAGCAGAACGAAGAGGCTGTCCAAGCCCCTCAAAGCAGAACGAAGAGGCTGTCCAAGCCCTTCAAAGCAGAACGAAAGTACAAGCAGAGCGGCTGTCCAAGCCCCTCAAAGCAGAACGAAGAGGCTGTCCAAGCCCCTCAAAGCAGAACGAAGAGGCTGTCCAAGCCCTTCAAAGCAGAACGAAAGTACAAGCAGAGCGGCTGTCCAAGCCCCTCAAAGCAGAACGAAGAGGCTGTCCAAGCCCCTCAAAGCTGAACGAAGAGGCTGTCCAAGCCCTTCAAAGTAGAACGAAAGTACAAGCAGAGCGGCTGTCCAAGCCCCTCAAAGCAGAACGAGAGTGCAAACAGAGCGAAAGCAGCTGTCCAAGCCCTTCAGTGTGGGCAAATCAAGATTGTTTCACTCTTGCTGCAACACATTGGTTACCGTGGGGCTCTGTTACTTATCCCAAAATTATTTTTTCTGTTTTGTTCAAATGCCTTATCGAGAAACCCCAAGAAAATTAAAACAATGGTTTTAAACTTTAATGAATTTTTTTCCCCCAAGCAAAAAAATGCATTGGAAAAAGGAGTTTAGACGAATGTTTTCCGGTTTTTTTCGATGCAGATAAATATAAATCAGTTTAAGAGGTATCCGACTAAGTTAAAAACGTCATTTCGGAAGAAAATACCAATTTTTATTTTTTTATATTTTAAGAAAGCCTCATTTCTTGTGATTCCAAAACAGGTTTTGTCTTGTTTATATGACGCTCAGAACCGAAGTTACGTCCACTTTAGTGTTGCGTTTGTACTGTATATACTAGTAATCTGTGGACAAAAGCTTTAAACGCGTTTTACGGAGAATGATATTTTTGACATTTTAGTTGAGTTTGTGACATGATTTCTAAAAATCTATTCATTGTATCATTACGAAATTTTAATAGATTTTGCTATACATTGTTGAGGTTATGAACCAAAATTTAAGGTCTATCACATATATTTTTTTAAATTAGTGTTTTATAGACGAAATGTATAGGAAGAAATTTCAAAATAATTCACAAGTACATTAACGTATTTGGGTGTAACTTATGAGCATATCATGCAATCCCCTCAATTTTGGTTCATAACCTGAAACATTACTAGCTAAATGTACTGTGAAAATCCCAAATTTCATTAATACAATTTTTTGCAATCGCGTTTCGAATATTAAGTGAGTTTTGCATAAGTACATATAAAAATGACTTTTTCATAAAAAATGACATAGGTAACCAAAATTTGTTAGTTTTCACCATTGCGAGACACTTTCTATCGAAAAATGCTATTAAAGTTCACTCCTGTGTCATTTTATGGAAAAGTGCTCTCGAACGTAGTCGGATACCTTAATAGTGATTACGCTGTCTCTGAGAGCTGCTAAAAACTTTCAGAGCGGCCCTCACACATGTACGAGGTATTTTATTTTCAGGCCCATTTGAGAGTTGAAGTTAAATATAGCAAATCGCCAGCTAAAATTCAATTGTGATAGTTTCAACCTTAATGATATTTCAGAGAAATATGAAAATTAAATAATTCTTACTCGTATAAATTGCCGTATAATTTAGTAAAATTTTTTTTCAACCGAAATTTTTTGTCAAAATGTCTGTCAGCAGTTGGAACTACCGTTTTCTAACGCTTGTCATTTGAAAATAATGACAAGTACTGGATCAGGATGTCTTGAATTTTTGTATAACCGTTCATTTCAGCACGGGAAAAGTGGTAAAAATCGAAAATTTTAATCATCGATATCTCAATAAAATTTTCTTCTCTCAAATGTTTCGTTACAAATTTTACCCCCAATCATTATTTAAAAGAAAATATCACAACAGATTTCAAGCTGGTAATTTTCCATGCGGAACTTGATCTCTTATAAATGAACTGCAGAATTTTTTCACTTTCGGACGCTTTTCTGGGAATACCTAGTATATGTTGTGATAAATCGGTGATTATACATAATCGCCGGGTCATATCGGTTATTATGCATATCAATCGACCGAAAGGGTAGGTGATTATGCATAATTCATCAGATTCATCACATTTACTATAACATACTCGGCACCAACGTATAAGTATTGTTGAAATTATTGCTCCGTGATAAAGTATTTTGAAAGGTAATCCGCGAGTAAAAAGTTTTGGAACTATTGGTCTAGGCTCATGAAGGCAGAAGCAACATCGTATTAACCGATACTTCACTGTATCCGATTATTTTATAATCGGGTACAACTTATAAAAACAATCAAGTGTTCTGTCAAATTTTGAGAAATCGATTTCTCGGATGAGAGAAATGATAGAAAGTATGAAAATATCACCAAAATATTTGCAGGTGTAAAATCAGGAAGTATCATATGAAGTCAGATATAAATGATGCTGAAAATTAAACGAAACTTATTTATATTTGCATTGTCACACAATTATCGACTTTGAAACTGTCTTAAATGAATGCTCCGTTTCATCTGCATTAATGATAAATGACGATAGTATATATATATATATATATATATATATATATATATATATATATATATATACTAGTTTCTCTTGCAGCTGTTTAAATATATCCTTGTGTATTTGTACGTTTCATACTTTTTACTTTTGAAAAAAATTTAAACAAAAAAAATTTTTTTCGTGTCCCATAGAATTATGGATGTAATAATTAGATTAATATAGAATTATAACATTGCATCATGGCTTGAAACGGAAGGAAAAAATCGTATTAACCGATATATCAGCATGTAAGACATCCGATTTTGTTGTAAGTGGGCTTAGCTTTCTTGAATACTGTTGAAATGATAGATTATAGTATGTATTTTAAAAATGAATTGTTTTTGAGGAGAAAATAAAAAAGAAAAAAAAATCTTTTTCACACAGATACAAGATAAAATCCGAATGTACAGGGTGGGCAAAAAGTCCGTACAAACTTTAAAAGTTTATAAAAACCGGAAAAATAACCGAAATAAAAAACGGTTTGCAGGGTTAGCATCGCTAGGTCACGGGAATTTTTTTAAGACAGGAAAAATAATAACTCAAAAAACAGCCGATAGGTGGCACTGACTTACACAAGTCAAAGAAAAGATACGCAAATAACGAACAGAATCAGAATGAATCCAAATCGTTTATGACAGCAATATGTGTTGCACATGACCACCACCACTACAGGGGATAACACATTGCAGGCGAGTCACAAATGCAGCAACGGCAGAGTGCAGCAGGTTCACATACACGGTTTACATCGGTGAACTGATTGTGGATTAGGAGCGCAAGTTCTTATAACCGTCTCATTTGCCTATTGCCACCGAAGTCCCTCGTACTAGCGTCACCAATCGGCTGTTTTTGAGTTATTTTTTTTCCTGTCAAAAAAATTCCCGTGACCTAGCGATGCAAACCCTGCAAACCGTTTTTTTATTTCGGTTATTTTTCCGGTTTTTATAAACTTTTAAAGTTTGTACGGACTTTTTGCCCACCCTGTATTCCCACCCATTGTTGACGATAGATGCCTCTAGTGAGACCAAAATTAATTTATACCGAAGTGTGTATTATTGCAGAAAGTGAACAAAATTTGTCCCACGGAGCAATTTGAGAAACTAAAAATTGTATTTACCGATATTTGAATGCATCAAATTTTTCTATGATTGAGCTTAACTGCAATAAATTTCATCGAAATGATCACTTGCAACAAAATTCTTTTTTTTAAAAAAAAGATAAACATATTGCTAAAATATGTATCAATTCAGAAATTAGTGTTACAAGTCAGCGGCAGATGACACTGGTAAAAACATATTTTTTAATAAGCGCATAAATCAAAATTGTAACTTTTAAAAATGTTTAGATATCCTGCCATGAAGCTTGATACATTTTGGTTACATGTTTGCAAAAAATTAGCATGAGCACTATAATATGCAGGGGGAAACACCTGCAATCGTGAGTGCCTGAACTGATAGAAGAGGTCAACATGGTTTTTCTCAAAATTTAACGTTGGCTAAACTCGTTTCGGATTTACGAGTTTTTTCCTCGGTAGAGAAAGACAACATAAAAACATTAAAAAAGTAGAGCTTATTTTCAAAATGGAAACACTTCCAATTTTTTTTAGAAGTAACTTTTCACTTCTCAAAATTCATTTTTTCATTGAATTTTCATTTTTCACTTTTCAACATGGTATTTAAATTTCCTCTGGTCAACAATTTTTCAACAATTTCAACATTTTCACGCACTGGCCAACAATTTTAAACCCTTTTTTTTTTTTTTTTGTATAATATGAGGGAAATAAATTTTTTTAGACTAATTTTGGTGGTGCTGAATTCAAATATGAATGTATAAAATATCCATCACGTACGTTTTTTTCTATATGCATGATGGTCACATTTTTTGAAATACATATATATTATGAAAAACTTACACATCTTGAAAATGGAGACAATTGGCATATTTTTAATAACAAATTATAATACATTTGATTACAATAGTTATTTTATCATATTCACACATCGTTGTATATGAGAAATAGCGAAAAAAAAAATTCTTCATACACATGCATATAATATTCATAGAGAACCCATGTATATATACACAAACGAAATTTATACGCATTTTACCAGCACTTATTTCATAAAAATAATTTTTCTTCTGTTTTTATATTGAGTTGTCTTTCTGTAAAAACCAACCGTAATCACTCACCATTGACGGATCAAACCGCTGCTTCTTCTACAGTTCGAATGTCTCGGTGGAACCTTCGTCCTTGTTCATCACTGACTGCTTCCAGGTTATCAGGGAAAATATCAAAATGTATTTTTGGAGACATTCGATGTCCAAGACTTTTGTACGAACAGAGCAAGTAAAAATAAAAATATGATTATCTAATATCATTTCACATGTATATAACCTAGATATGCTAATTTTGAAAGATTTAAATATTAAGTACCACATAACAAAAGATCTAGACGTGATGACATTTTTTTTAAACGTCAGATCTGGAATCAGCACCCAAAAATCAATTAAGAAAAACTAAATTTTTTCCACGTTGGAAAAACCTTGCAGACCAGTGTTACAGAACAATCAATCTGTGTAACAAACATTCCTCAGTGGATATTTAATCTATATATAGGGTATAGATAACATTTTTATCTTCATGTTCCTAATTAATATAAATTTCAGTTTAATTTCATTAAAACCTGTCTTAAATGTCAAAGATATGATGATATTTTAAAAAAAAATTTAATTTCAAACGACGAACGGAAAATATAAACACTGGCTATCTCTTCTATGAACAATGAATTCTTATACAGTCAATTCAAAAATCATCTGCAGTGTTTCTCCATCTCTTTCTCTCTCACTCTTTTACTAATTTTTACTTAAATATAGTATTCCTGAGACTCTTTATAGCTGGTGACACCTTAAGGAGGTATAAGAGAGCTTTTATACCTCTTCTTATGGTATTAATCCCACTTTGCAGTTGATAGCTATTCCCCCTCCATCACCTACTGTATATCCCTTTCAGACCCTGCATGCACAAATGTGTGGGTTGCTTTTTCTCACTATAGAATTTTTTTTACCTCAAGGAGTTAAGCCAAAGATCGTGTGTTTTAAGTTAGAAATATGGTGAATACGAACATTGAGAGCTTTCATTAGAGAGCGCCACTTCAAGTTGAACTTTCGAGGGGTTTTTAAGATGGCTTTCAGGAGAAAGTGCCTCCGGGAAAAGTGTGATTTATTACATAAAATATAGCAATAAAATTCTGTAAAAAATTGTATGTGAAGATGAATATGCCTTGCATCATCTTGGCTGAAAAGGACTTGGGCGAAGTGAATTATTTCTTAACAAAAATAATTAAAAATTAAAAAATAATAATAAGGATTTGTTGACACATTTATGTTTTTAATGTAATTTTTCCAAAAAATGAATGCTCGGGCTGAAACGGATTATCACGGAAATCAAACTGAAGGCAATCGACCTGTTGAGGAAACATGTTGAAAATTCTAACCTTCTGTTTTGAGGGCAATCGACTGTATAGGCATATAATAGACTCTGTAGTAGACTCTGGTTCGTACAAAACTTTTCATGCCACTGAAAGCATCCAATGATGAAAAAAAAATCGGTGGAAAGCGAGTTCTTAAATCGATTGAATATCAAGAGAGTGACATATCGTTTATGACATAATTCTAATCCTAATGATTTCCATGGTGTTTTTTTTTTTTTTTTGCTTTTCGGAAAATAGCAGCAACGAACATTAATTTTCAGTGACTAAAATAGAAAACAAACACTAACTTTTTATGAAAAAATTCAACTTGTTCTTTTATTCTTGTACTATTTACAAGCCAACAAACGGCTTTCTTTCTTATATTTCCGGTCGTACTGCTCTTAATCCATCAAAAGCCTTTCGTTCGAACTCAATAGAAAACAGCGTAATGGCCTGGGGCATGGTAGGAGTATCCATGACCGAAATGATGAGGTCCATATGGGTATGAGGGTACGGCTGGCGCAACGGGAGCTGCTGCTGGTGGAGCCTTTGGTGCGAGAGCTGCTGTCCTCCTGTCTACGCCAGTGTCGCCTTCTGCCTTGAATCCGTCTGGGCCTGCCCTGTAGTTGACGGTCCTCAGGTCGCCGTTGGGATCGACGTAACTGTAGCTTCCGGTGACGATTCCGCCGTGACCGCTTTCGGATCTCCTGTGGCCACCGAGGTCGTCATTGCTGTAGTGGAAGTTGTAAGCATCTCCTAGTTGGTTGACGGCTACTGAGGCGGCCATGCTGACGCCGACCATTGCTGCGAGGATGAACTGAAAATATAAAGAAAACACACAAATTTTGAGTGATTTCAGTTTATAAAGTCCAACTCATCATTGATCATCACTAAAATTTTAGCTTTATTCATGCATAAAACTTTTATAAAAGTGAGACTTCTGTAATAAAACCAACCCATAGGACCCCGACATCTTAGAGCTGTGTACACTCGGGGAAAAATCTTTTCCGTAGTTAGCACTGTACACATTTATACAGGTTTCTAATCAAAATGTAAAAATTAATAAATAAAATAAGATTGATCACGGGATGCCCTTGAGATACCTTAAAGTCCTGAACCCTGTCTACTGATGATGAAAACCCGGAACGTAGAAATTTTTAATCTTTATTCCCCCCCCCCTTTTTTTGCTATTATTTTATACATACCCCCATATGCATCCTTCAGTGGGAAGGCGATTCCATTCTAAAGTTTTTCAACGATCCTTAGTATGTGACTTTTACATATATATTGATTTTAAAGTGAAATATATGTTTTTATCAAGGAAACATATTTTTTGAATATTATGCTGTGATGAACACGGAAAAAAACCATCTAGTCTCCGCCGGGACTCGAACCCAGGCCCAGCATGTGCTTGCCCGGTTTACCAGAAAATATTTCCTTGATACGTTGGGCTTCGAAAAAAGGCCGTCTATCCCTCTATATATATGCTTATATTGTTTAAATTTGTAATACAGTCAAATCCCATTTAAACGAATACCGTTTAACGAAAACTTTTCTAATCATCCAGAAAATTTTACATAGGAACAATGTAAAAATCTGGAATTCCTTAATAACGGAATTTCGTTACAACGAAGTGATTTCTCTGGTCTCTTGGAGCTCTTTATGACGAGATTCGACTGTAATGTTTAAAAAAATTAAATAATGTAAAAAAGAAAATAGAATATTGTTATGTCAATCTCCAAGTTAGGACTCTGTTAGCCCTGCCTTTGGGGGTGCACCCCATGGTTGTCTATTCATAATAATGCCCCACTTAACACTCAGAAAAACATCACTTCAATTCCGATATCCGCTAGAAGAGAGTTTTTTTCCAAATCTAGCGATATCACCCTTTGAGGGAGCTCTAGAACAGACACGGAAAGGTATAAGCCAAAAATAAAGTACGGGATCCTATTAGTTACCTTATGAATACGAGCACTTAAAAAAAAAAGAGAAAGGGCGAGTATAAACCAATAGGTTGTTTTTTTTCAAGTTTTGTAAAATATGTTTTATTAAACCTTTTTAAAACATGACAAACGAAATCAATAAGGTTATCAGTTGCATTTTTTTCCAATGTAACCGATAATCTTAGTGTTTGCATTTTCAAGTTTAAAGACCTTTCATTAAACTTAAAGCGTAATATCGGTCTAGGGCCGGGATTAGATTATAAAAGTTTGATAAAATATCTTTAACAAAACTTGAAAAATTACCAATAAGCACATTGGTTACATTTGCTCAAATGTAACCGATGCGCTAATTGGTTGCATTTTTCAAGTTTAATTTCTTTCATGAAACTTTAAAATGCAATCAATAAGTGCATCTATTACATTCAATTCAATGTAACCGATACAGTTATTTATTGCATTTTTAGAGTTTTATTAAAGAACTTTTTTAAAACTTTTGCAGTGTAATCCCGACCTTAGGAAAAATGGGATGGGAAGACTCTAGACTAAATATGCATCAACGAAACACGTAAGAAATTTATATAAGGCCGGGATTACACTATAAAAGTTTTTGAAAGTTCTTTTATAAAACGAAAAATTCAACCAATAACCGTATCGGTTACATTCGAATGAATATGACCGATAGGCTTATCGGTTGTTTTTTTTTGAGTTTTGTAAAATATATTTGGTCAAACTTTTACAGTATAATTCCGCTCAAGGGAATTTATTTCATTCATGATCGAATATATAGACCAGTGGTTCCCAACCGGTGTTCCGTGTGCACTTCCGCACTTTCCAAGGGAAATTAAATAAATCAGTAAGTTTATTAAATAAATAAAAAATGCCAAACAGTTTGGGAACCGCTGGTGTAGACCGTGCATTATCTACATCCTGGGTGCCCAAAATTACTATTTTTGATTGATATCCATTGCATACAGGGACCGTCTTGACACCATTCCCGGGGCAAAGTTACTCTGAAGCCCTGTATCTGGCTGGTCCATTTTACATATATATATACTTACATGATAATGCCAGATCTCATTACCCTCCCTCCTGACCTTGCCAATCGGGGATGGCCCGTATGGCCTTGACTGTATGCACTGTATGCATTGGGGTCTTAACGGGTGAGGGACCTACTGACTATAGGGTTGTCAAATTATTGAACATTTTTATTAGTACAACATAAAGGTTGTTTGGGAGTTCGTATAGACTACCTTAATCGAATATAAAAGACTGTATGAAACATCAACAATATTATCTACGATCCGTTGAATTATCTAGCAAGTTTACAATATTATCGATGGCTAACTGATATCAGTCCTATAGCTTGAAATTAAAAAAAAGTAATTATAAGCACATCATGTACTGAAAAGCCTTATTTATACACAACATAGAGTACCGACGTCTAAAAATATATTTCTCAAAATCAGCGATCTCACTCTTTGAGGGGTGCCGGAACTGGCAGGGCCATCTAAACAGGACCATGCCCTCCCCCCTCCGACAAAAGGCAAAAATATGAGTGTGTTCAGAGGCCTTGTACCAGGCTGGAAGTACCTGGCTACCAATTTACATAATTACTCTTGAATTTAATAGTACCAAATCTATTTTTATGAGCCCCCCCCCCTCACCATGTCTTTGAGTCCCCGGACCGTGTCCGGGAAGGACAATGCTCCCTTACCTAACTAAGAAGCACTATGATTTTTTTTTTCTCTCTGAAAAGAAAGGTCGTAGAACGAATGAGTTTCAAAGATTGGTATGGCACAAACCGATTATACAAATACAAGAGGCCACAACAGGCAAAATGCCCAACGAGGTGGCTGAGAAAAAGATGCCCATAACAAATATGGATTTCATATAATTCTAAAATGCAGCAACCCAATTAAAAATGCAATTACAAAAACTAGAAAGAATATATGTATACATGATAAAATATTATACAATGCTCATAAAGAATACTTATGATTGTCTTATTCTGAATATGGATAGCTTCTCGATTTACCCCACCATGTTTATCGTATTTCTTTTTCAAACGTGTCAATTGTATTAGAATTTCCTACTTCCGGGGGTATAAGCTATTCCATTTATTAACAACCCTGTAAGACGAAAATTCCCTGCGACACCTCAACCTAGAACTGTCCCTTACCAATCGATACTGGTGTCCCCTCGTAAAAGCGGTCGATTGACGGCGTATTGATAATTCATGATCCATCATATCTATACCGTTGAAAATTTTAAACATTTCGATCATATCCCACGACACCTGCCTTCTTCCAATGTAAACATAAGGACACTCGTAGCTCTTCTCTGCACCCCCTTCAACCAAGTCTACGTCCCTCTGTAGGTATGGTCTCCAAAACCTTACAGCATACTTCAGTCCAGGACGAACTAAGCCTCGGAAAAGCGGAAGAATGACTTTAGGAGAACGCGAAGAGGGCTTTTTGAAAATTTACACAGTATCTTAAAATTTCTGCTATTATCCAACTTCGACGCTGGAATGAGTGCCGGTCTCCCATTTGAAAAAGTCTCAACGCAGAGAGCAGGTAGAGACCTACAACATAATACTTACATAATACGAAAAAAAAAAAAATTCATGCATCTGCAGCAATCTCGTATAAAACAGCAATCTCATAAAAGTCCTCTATCTCAAAAACCAACATACAGTGCTCCATAGCTTTTACTTTTACTCGTTAGATTACGGTACTTATTTTATAAAAGCTTAAGACTACACAAAAAAAAAATCATGAAACAAGAGAAATACTCACGAATTTCATTTTGGAATAGGTTGGTGAATAGTTGAAGCACTCAAGTCTTCGAAATCGAGTCAAATGCTCTTGGATGTTGGAACTGCTGTCGGTCTGATGTTTTTATAGTAAAACTGGAAGCACAATGAAAAAAACTGGAATTTTCACACAAAAAAACAACTCGGGTAAGAACCATTTTTTCTTTGCCGCTTTCATCCTTGCACGTGTTTTTTTCTTTTTCTTTTCTTTCCCATTTATTGTTATTAACATGAAATTAATAATTTTCCCCTTGAGTTTTCCTCCAGGGCAGAATCATTTAACGATGAGGTAAGTTATTATACCTTTCCAGCGTGGAATTGAGCATCCGAGAAGCATTATTCAAATTGCAGCGGAAGTCCTTTGGAGGTGGCTAACCATCATTTCGAGAAAAAAAAAAAAAAAACATAAATGTATGTATTTATACATTTACATAACGTTTTGTATCATACAAGGCTCTTTCGAATTCCAACGGTGGCCACACAAGACTATTCGGGAGAGAAAATAGAGCGATTTAGAGCAAATGGATGTCACTTAATTCACACATTTGTATGCGATACGTAAATGAGCTGTCAATTAAGTTATCGATCAAATGAAAGGATTAGAGCGATGGTCATTTTTCCATCTTACGTTCGATCGAAGGCTTTCTAATCTGAGAGATGCCTCACCCAAAACACACATTAATACGTCTATAGTAAACAAAAACTAAAAATATTCCATTGGCGTGTTATCCAATTTCTTTTGTTGCGCTGAAAATATAAGGGGTATGTTATCTTGAAACAATTACTTTATTCCTCTGTTTTATATCAATCGTTATTGTTTTATTTATGCCCAGTATGAATGTATGTGAAGCCTAGTTTTTTATATTACAGTTTTTCCATTATAGTTTTGTATCTTACTACCAGCGAGCAGTTGGAAGGTGACCATACGACTTGTAATTTAAGCAACATTCCCGTATTTTTCACATTTTTGATACCGACTTCATGAAAATTAATCAAGCTTGGCCCTTTTTTTTAACGAAGCCAACTCGAATTCTTTACTATTGCTATAATTGTTGAGATTATAGAAAAAATATGGGGATAGTTTGCATAATTTGATAAGAGGTCATTTGAGTATTACGTCAGCATCGATGGGGGAGGGGGTTCCGATTTTTGCTGAAGTTTGATTAAAAGAGGGGGGAGGTTTGGTAATGCTTACGTCATCAACCACCCTTTATGAAGATATGAAACATTCTTAATGGCATCTTATTCGGTGCGCTAAAAACGGAAAAAACCTTCCGTAGTTATTGGGCAACTGAACTAAGATTCCCCCATTGGTAAGTCCCCTACAAAGCCACTTTAGTGATCTCTAAATGTTTCACGGATCCTTCAAGTGCTGTGGATCTGTGCCACGCATCACTCAAGTGATCCGTAATTATGTTTCGGATCACTTTAGTAATCTGGGAATGTTCCGCGGATAACTTGAGTGATGTAGAACCGCACTAGGGGCCACTTAAGTGCTCTAAAACTGTGCCACATGTCACTCGAGGGATCTCTAAATGTGCCACGGATCGTTTAAGTGTTCTGGGACGACTGTGTCGCGGATTACTTAAGTGATCTTTGAATGTGCAAGTGATCTTTGAGGGTACTTCAGTGATCTGAAAATGTGCCACTGGCCATTTAAATTTTTAAGGGTTTACCATTTATGGCTTAATGGGTGGGTCACAATAAATTCATTCCTAAAGAGAAATTCGTGTTCTTACCCCCTTAAAATAGTATTTAAATTACAGTCGAATCCCGTTATAACGAATACCGATATAGCGAAAATTTCGTTTTAACGAACACGTTTCTAATCCTCCAGGTAAGTTTACACGGGAACTATGCAAAAACCTGGAGTTCCTTTATAACGAAATTGCGGTGTAACGAAGTGATTTCTCCGGTCTCTTGGAGTTCGTTATAACGGGATTCGACTGTATATGTTATTATAATCAATTTCTGTTAAAGTATTTTCTTTCGAGAAATTTTAATTTTTTTTTCAAATTTTTTGCATTAAAAAAATTTTTTTTTTTCATCGGGGGGGGGGGGAGGCGTACGAGCCCCCTATGCTCTCCTCTCCCACGTACGATTTGGATCCCACCAATATGCGTTAGGAGGTAGGGGGGCAGTGTCGATGAAATTTTGCTGACGGGGGGGGGGGTCAGAATGACGGGGGGAGGTGGTCAAAAATGGCTAAAAATTTGCTGACGTAATACTTGAACGGCCCCTAACAACTAATGTAAATGTTAGCTATTTTATGAAATATGAACTATAATTCCCTATACATTCTTTTATGCCTTTGCTGAAGTAGATTTAAATTTGAACGGAGTTTTCCGTTTATCTTTTGGATTTTTTTTTCCTTTTTTGATGAAAGCTCCCATATTATAGCACTTTTAGGGACAACGGGCACTTATATTGTTGGCAATGGGCGATGTTACGTATTTTCCTGTGTTTATTCAAATGAGATATGGTCATTGTTATATGTATATTTTGGGATACACAATTTTCTGTGTGTAATAATCAATTATTACACACGAATTATTTACAATAATTCATATTACTTATGAATTATTGTAAATAAAAACTTGGAAAATTCCTTCTGGAAAAAATTCGGAAGTGTCGGAGATGCATGTAAAATTAATCTTGCTTTTAATCATTTGAGCACTTTTGTCACACCACGGTCATTTTTCGCTCACGAGGTCTAATTAGACCGGGACCTACAATTTATTGCCGATTCCGAAAGGCAGCCTTTTTTTTCCAACTCACTGAGAGGTTGGTGCGCTAACCCTTCGGTGTGGAACTCCCTGCGGTAGCATTCTTTTTCTGTGGTCATGTCAACGTTTCCGTTGTATCCCTGTGTCGGCAAAGTTTTCTAAAAAGGACGAACAGGGTGTCGAACTCACGACACCTGTAAATATCATTTGGTACTTAAGGAGAGTTCTTACTTTTATGATTAAATCTGTAGAGTTATAAATTGCCATATAGTTACACACCAATATTTTATGATCGAGAAGCCTGAAATATTAGTCAAGCCAGTGGTTCTTAACCGAGGGGAGCATTTTGGGGGGTTCGAGATGGGAAAAATTTACACATGTTGACTAATTATTTAGGAAAATTGATATGATGAGATGAAAATTGAATTTTTCAATCCCCAAAAAAATTATGAATTATACCGATATTTTGACAGAAATGTGTCACGCGAAATTTTTTGCGCTGCAAAAGTTTTTTTTCTTTTAATTAGCAATCGCACAACTTGTTTTTAGCGATAAACCACTGAATCGAGAATCGCTAATGCCAACAAATATATAAAAGTTATTTTTAATTAAAAAAATTGTTTATTTCTTTTGCATAGGATTGTGGGAATTCTCAGCGTCGCACGGAGTATTCATATAAAATTTTTATGTAGAGCTTATTTATTCATTTACTTCGTATCGTATAGACAACAATATAAATCTAAGCAGTTCAACAAATATACAGTGCTAACAGTGCATTATAGCCGTATGTACTAATACAGCAATTTTGATATTAGTCTGCGTTAGCATAGGCTCCGGATCCTGGGGTCCCTAACAATACGTTCCAGAAACTTCTAGGGGACAGTGTTTCTCAAACTTTCTCATCCTACAGTCATAGTAATATTAATATTTTCATAGATTGTCCACGCCTCCCCAGAATAGTCTAGAAAAAGAATCACTTCAAAGCACTGAATGGGCACACATAAATACACCAACTCCTGGTGTCATTTAACTCCTGGTCAAAATTAACACAACATTGTTCACACATGTTGTGTTAATTTTTTTATATATATATATTTATTTATTTATATGCTTACATGATTCATACCAAATTGTTATTTGTGATTACCAGTAAGGGCCATTTGGCTCCTTCTCCTTGGTAATTTTTTTCTTTCCCCTTTTCTCTGTATTCCACATTTCTCACCAATAAAGTATTGTATTCCTCGTGACGCCCCTGACAGAGGTTGGTGCCGCCCCTAAGAGTGATGACACACACTTTGAGAACCACTGCGTTTTATGAAGTAAAACACATTCGACATTTGTTCATTACATTGACATTATGTTGTAAAACATAAAGATTTGTTGTAGGAGGTAAAACCACTTCAGGAGGTAATGATTCAGGTCAGTCGAACATCCCCAAGAAAAAAGAATTCAAAAAGAAGGAGGGGGGAGAGTGCCCCCTAAACAGAGTGGGACAAAACTCAGAAAAATTACATGAAATAATCTTTCACTGCGTATTTTTTTTTTACTCTTAATTAGAAAAACGGAATGAATGATCCAATGTAATTACTATTCGCTCATAATATCATTGTAATTCATCATATCACTCGTAGGTGATATTAGAACAGCTTTCATAAGCTGGCATTTGTTTCAAAACGAAATTACATTTCTCGAAGGAAAAGCAGCAAAAAACTCAATAGCATGAAATTGCTATTCAGAACAGGTGTGTGCGCGCACGTATATCAAGGCCGTACATTTTCGTCTTCTTAATAGCCGTAGAATCATTAAAAATAAAAACTAATAATAAACAGGAAGATGCTCGAACGTAACATCGTAAAAATATGTATTAATAAATTGATCGAATATCAGCATAAGGGAGGAGAAAAAACAAAGACGGTTTATGTTTGTTTTTCAAGGTTCCGTATTAGGGCCAATGTCAGCCTCGACTCAGCCGTTAAAGTTCTCAGCCGCGCCCTTCGGAATGAACGGAAGGAAGACACGTTATTATACATGTTAGAGACATTTGAAAAAAAACGAATAAGAATTTGTCGCAAGGACATTTTGGGCTAGATCAGAGGAATTACATTCAAGAAGCATCTTCCGAGTGACCGGAAAAAATTAAAAACCAAACAGGTTTTCCAAATGAGATAGGCATTAGAGATGAATGATCTGCGAATTCAATTCTCTGATGGCAACAAGTTTGGCTCTCTTTTCTTGAACTTAACACGCATTCTATATATCATCTGCCATTTTCATACTTTCTGAAAATTTTGAGACTCCAGTTGTATTACTGGCGAACTTAGGTAATTCGAATTTTAGTAATTCGCCTATAATTTCCTATTCAATTTAATGTTGAAATGTTTTTTAATATCAATTTAATGTTTAATTCGACTTTTTCCCCCCACCAAAGATTTGGATAATTCGAAAATTGGATACAGATATGACATTTGTAACATTCCTTTTTCTCTGAATTCCTGGCTAACTTGTCCTTTATTCCGTGGTTTACTGATTTTTACCAGAATACTACATATGTAGCCTATATTAAAACATTAACTTTTTTAAAATATTAAAATTGTTACAATCGACAAAATCTGAATTTCGTTTTGGCTCTAAGTAAGAAACAATGATTTCGTTACCAGTTCCACTCTCACTGGCTTTCGTCTTTCCGTTAGCAGCTAGAGTTTTACAGGATCTATGAATATGATTACCTTAGATTACCTGCTAATGGCAGATGCAATGAAGAAATACTACTCAGGAAATACGAAAGTTTTTGCGTGTAAATGTGATAATCAACTCCTACACATACGGAATGTTTGGAAGCTGGAATGCTGAAATTCTAGTTTATTATCCAGTAAAATGTTTTGACGATTCCTGTCTCTCTAGCATTATTTTTCGTTTATTTTGGAACACCAGTGTAACCTAGTAACATTTTTCATCAAGTCCTTACGAGGTTCAAAGGCTTGATCTAGTGGCCAGAAATTGTGGTTGACTCACGGATGCGGACATTGGTGAAGAAATAAAGAATAAAATCACTTTTTTAAAATCTTTCTTGTTTGATCATTTTTGTCACACCACGGTCATTTTCTGCACACGAGGGCTAATTAGACCAGGACCTACAATTTATTGCCGATTCCGAACGGCAGGCTTGTTTTTTTATACTCATCGAGAGGTTGGTGCGCTAACCCCTCGATGGGGGGTTAGCAATTCGTATATAGTTATTATATGCAACAACGTATTAGTTCCCTGCGGTAGCAATTTTTTGCTGCTGTCAAGTCGCCGTTTTTTGTTGTACCCCTGTGTCAGGAAAGTTTTCTGACAAGGACGAACCGGGTATCGAACTCGCGACACCTCTAAACATCCTTTAGTACTTTAGGCGAGCATCTTATCGACCGGGCTACCGCGCCCCTATCTTTCTCGTGAAGATGAAACAAAAAATTTAAGAAAGCAACAGATACCAATTCCAAAACCTGCAGAGGCTACAGACATGTTTTAAAAACCAAGGATGTTAACGCGCATCTTTCATTCTCTAAATCAACTTGAAAATTTCATACAATGTTCAAGAGCATCCAAAGAAATCGTGTAAATGGAAATTACCGATTCAATTTTACAAATTAAATAGTTTACGTGATCATTTACGTTTTGCTTAAATACTAGTTGCAACAACGAGTAAACTAGCGCAGTAACGGCCGTATGCACGGTTCATCAGTTAACCGACCAGTGATAGTATTCAATACGTTTTTATAACTATCAAGAGTTTTTGACTTTTCGTGAAAGTTTTGTTATCTTATACATGCACCCATCTTTCGGGAACGCTTTGATATCTCCTTGAGATGGGAAGCGGGGTGCGTCCGGTCCTTCAATATCTTATATTGATGAATTGGATAAGTCTAACTTTTTTGCTGTCCCCCTTGAACTTCGCATTATTCAAGTACGACCCTTAGAGGAGAAATAAGGTATATTTCTTATATTTCTTCTCAATGGTATGACTCAGGGCCGTAGCATGCCTTTTCAGTGCCCTGGGGCAGAGTTATTATTGCCCTCCTGGAAGAATTATGCTTAGAAAAGAAGGAGGTTTATCCCACTCATGATGCTCATTTTCAGATTTTTTGTGAGCATCTGGGCAGTGGCGTATAATCAGCACTGGAATAAAAAAATGCTGCAAGTGCCAAAATATAAATCCCGATAAAATCGATGCAAAGGGGAAACCGATTTATTATAAGACACATCAAGCGCTACCTAGTGGGTATATAGTGGGAACTTCAACAAACTAGCCAATTGTCAGGGAAGAAAAAATGACACTTATACAGCCTTCTTCAATTCCAGTTTTCAAATATGAGTAAAATATACAGTTTGTTTTTATGTTACTGTTATCTATAATATCTATAAATAGATAAAATCTTGCTTAGCAAAATTGAATAGTTTTTGCCTTGAATTTTATTTTCAATTCCCTCAATTTTTGTTGAGGTTTTTGTGAATTTCTAAACAAATGAAATTACAGCAGCAGTCAAAAAAAAAAAAAAAAAAAAAAGACACAGAAAAGGAAATCCTTTCTAGATAAAAAGTATTGGTTATATAGCCGTATTTTGTACTGAAATGACACTAGCTTTCTAAAATAACAAAAAAAAACCCGTATAATGGGGGTTTTTTAAACCATGTATATTCAAATATACGCTGGACCGTAGAGGGCTGTAAGCATCAAATTTATTTCTAAAGCATAAATAAAGTTAATATGAATAATTTTGATCAAGCAAAATATTATTACTATAATGCACTTTTATCGCTACGAACCAGCGGTGTCTGTACGTGCTGGCTACGGTTAAAACGGGGTCCCCCCAAATCACTGGAAACTTTACCGTAATTTCATGCATATGATCAGTGAATTAATTATACGTAAAAAAAAAAAAAAAATTGAATTTCTTAGTGTGACGACCGCTGCGTATTACCTACAGTTTCTCTTCTTCTGAGAGGTTGGAATAGAAATAAAAAAATATAGTTAGAAAATAATGTGTAAATTCTTTTTAAATTACGTATACAAGTAGGAGAATTTATTTTTTTTTCTCTTAAACTTCTTGACACGAAATTTCTATTATTCAATAAGATTTTAATTTTAGTGAATGAAATTCGCATATGCTGATTAAACGCCACTGCGGTTTTATAGGACGAGATTTTTTTTGCATAAAGGTTGCGAAAATCTCATACGTAGATTATACGCACACGCGGGAAGTTGCGGTAATTATGCATTTCTATTAATTTGGAATTCAGAATAGTTTTAATTTTCAACAATTCTGTAATTTTGAATTGAGAATAATGCCGTGTGTTTCAAATAATTTTGAATTTTTACTTCGAAAATTAGTATATTGAGGGCTGTAAGCATCAAATTTATTTCTTTACGTTAACGTAATTCTCATTTGAGCAAGGGAAACATCGTGGTATGAGTATTTCCATTATCAGTATTCGGCAAAGGCACGTACGAAAACTGGAACGATACAAAGATCAGAATGGCCTGTTTCCATCATCGTGTTTTTTTTTTGTAATATGTTTTAGCATTTTCTGCAAGGATTGAACATTTCTCATTGAATGTGTACATACAAACTTGTACACAATTAATGCATCATTTGAGGGGGGTTAAAGTAAGAGTGGAACAAGTATATAATCCTCATTTTGAAAAAAGGATTTTACCAAAATTGTTCGCATAGAGTCCCATGTTAAAAATTTTATAATTTCACAATCTATTGGCGAGGCGAATTATTGAGCCGACAATAAGTTTATTTTTTCTTTCAACAGTTTACCACCTTTAGATGGCCTTGTCAGAATTGTTGAAAATTGACTTACGCCACACACTCTTACTTTAACCCTCATTTCATTTAGGAAAAAATTGCGCGTATCGATTTTTGAACAAAAAAAATTACTGTATATGAATCGGTTTGACTTAAGGGGTTTTTCAAGTATTACGTCAGCATCGGGGAGGGGGTTCGGATTTGCTGACTTTTGATGACAAGGAGGGGGGGGGGGTTGAAGGTTGCTTACGTCATCAACCACCCCTTTTTGATATGAAATATTCTAAGGTGCTGACGAAATTTTGCTGACAAGGTGGGGGAGGGGGTCAAAATGTCCAAAAATCTGCTTACGTAATACTTGAATGGCCCCTAACGGCATTTGAAATTGATGCCTAATTTTCTGATCGAACCAAAATCAGGGTTCTTGCTACCATCTACTGACAAGTTTAAAAAAAACTAATGTCTCTATTGAGAAATTGAATTTTCTGGATGTTAATGCTGAAACTGATATTTGGAAAGAAAAGTGATTTTCCTCCTCCGGGAATCGAACCCGGGTCCCCTTGCATACCATCTCTTCATACAAAACGCCAACTGGGGCGAAAATTGCTGTAGTTAAGGGAAACTACTAATGTTGTGTTAAAAGGAATTGAAAAATGTGTCTGGTATATTGGTTAGCGCACTTGCCCGGTAGGCAAGGGGATCCGGGTTCGATTCCTGGAGGAGGCATTAACGGCATTTTTCGGCATTAACATCTAGAAAATTCAATTTCTCGGTATATTTTTTTCAGGCCAAAAAAATACCATCTCTTCATAATGTCTCTATTCCTATTCTTTCAGCTGTCGCTAGATGAGAACGCGGATTTCTCTCAATAACTTTATTTTTTCTCCAAAATTTTGAATTGTACTAATAGATGGCAGCGCATGTAAATCTATGAAATAAATCGTAATATTGAATAATACAAGTACACACTAGGGTGTGCAAAATTAAAGGACAAGCAGGGATACCAAAACTGGGACGGAATTATAAGATTCAGAGGCCAGAAACAGTTGGCCGCGTAAAAGATTATTGATATTTGATGTTGCCATTCTTCAAAAGTCAAAACAATTAACACTTTGTCAGATAGGCTAACTCTGAAAAAAAGGGGGCCGACAGAACATTGAAGAAGAAGCTGAAAGTGGCGGGTCGTCCCGGATACGTGACTTAAGCTCTTTTGCGCGGGGCATTGCACTGTATATTTATTAATTATTGAGGGGCTTCAAACAGACTCAGTCCTCCTCCCCAAGGTTCCGGTACCTATGCTGTGAACACAAAATTTCCTTATTTGAAAAATAAACAGGGTAAGAAAGTTCTGAAAAAGTTTTTTTTGTCAAGAGCCAATAAAAGCGTACGCATGTGCGTTCATGGTGGGAAAAATTCAAATTATTAGGTAATTAGATGGAAATTGTCACACAGTTGCGATCAATATTTTCTATTTATACAAGTTTATCCATTCCTGGTCTGTAACCGTCGTTAGAGCAATTTGCTCCCATTCGACCTCTAAAGAGGTAAATAATATCGGAATATTTTAAGAGTGATTTAATGCCATATAAATGTTCTATCGTGCATGAATACTGCTATTAAGCTTCACCCAACTACAATTGTAAATTTTTCTTTAGAAGGCCGAATATAATGACAAAATTACAAGGCATATTTAGTTTTATTCCAATTAAGGAGTGAGTGATGTCACATGAAAAGCAGCTCTTCAATTATAAATACAATTTTTTCCCCTCCCGCGAGTGTTAACAATGCTCTTAAGTGTTTCTTTTTTACAGTCAAAGTGAGCAAACATATGACAACAGACAGTATAATAGTTAAACTAAACTCTACTGACGGCTTACAACAACAGTATAAAAAAAGAACAATGAAAAAAAAAAGCAATTTTTCATACTTTTTAACAATCATCATTACAATTCCATATGGGATAAATAATTTCTAAATATTGTAATATTAATTTCATAAAAACCATAAATACTTATTTCTTTCAGGTCCCTGATTCTTTGGTTGCGAACAACCGAAAACAATTTTTAGGAGCAGCTTATTAGACTGTCGAATAATGATATACACATGGAATATATATGTACAGATAGGTTTCATTTAACCATTAATTTGACAAGCAGCAGCCACAAGATGCTAAAGAAATTATACATAGAATTCCATTAATACACTAAAGTATTTTCCATTTAATCTCTTCAGTCTTGAACCAAAACCGGGAATTAAAAAATTTTCTTTCGATTCATTTGTGTCTACTGTATGTCAAAATACACTTTGAAAAGAAAACTTAATTTACAAAAAAATTAATTTATTAATTAATTTGGATCAATATCTTACCAATATCCAATCCAGATCCAATATCTTGGATCTTTATTACTAGAAGCAATAGAGTTAGGTACACAAACGTGTACCCTAAGTCTTAACTTGAAAAAAAAAAAAACTCTTTAAAACAGAGGTCCAAATTCTGGAACAAAGAGGTTAAGCTCCCTGAAAATTGTATAATACAAACTAGGCAGCAAGTATATCATCAGAGTACATGTATGTTTATTCTTTTCAATAGACAAATTTAGCTTTTAAGCAAAATTTGTGTAAAAAAACCAGTCAAAAGCTAGATGCTTAAAGGTTTTATAAAATAAGCAGCAAATTCCTTTCATACAAACTGCATACATACACATATAAATTATATGATAGAGCCATATAAATTGATATATGTACAGTATATACAATCATATAATAATTACAATTAAATTTATCATTAGCAGTTTCCCTAGATATGAATTTACACTTTTCACAAATCTCACATTGATTTAATGATGAGTCTTACTTGAAATTAGTTAGTAATTTCTGCAAAGTAACTAATCAAATTTCTTAGGAGCTAAATAATTTTTTTTTCAAGAGAAAGAAACTGTGCAGGAAGGCACCAATACCAATATCTTAAGGTGTTATGGCAAACTGGGACTTGTTGAACTCTAGATACAATTTATATGAATCATGAAAAGAATGTTCATATGAAACGAAAAATAATGTTTCTTTCAAAATGGGATCTTGTACAAAAACTTTCAAATTAAGAAAACACTCATGCTGTCCGATTATCATGTGTAAACACACAATATTGATAATTTGACCCTTTTCCTTTTTTTGTATTACATGCTTTTATTTTTGTTCCCAAAAACCACCGTAGAAATATATGCATGCAATTCTGAGTCAGTTGGTAGCAAACCTGTCCTTTAACAACATCAAGATCACAAATCTTATACCTGCCACTCACTTTTTTTTTATCATTGCTCTCATTTAAAATTGTCGTACATCCTGTATTTTAAGTACATCTCCCTACATATCAAAAAATTTCAGTGCAATTTGAAAAATAATAATTAAAACCTTGTTGAGTCTTTGATCATCATCTTTGATTCAAATAGTATGGGCATGAAACTTGTCGAACCCTATTATACACCGGATCTAGGATGGATATGCTTTTTCCTACAGAATAAAATTTACAGGGAAATTTGATCTCCAAATATTTTTCACCATACTGAAAAATTTTATCCGAAACTTTTGCATATCACTACCATAGCCCCCCCCCCCCCACAAGGGTGAGGCTGACAGAACTACAGTCATGCCTGGGGTCCGGGACAAATACCATAATTTTTTTTATTCTTCATGCTATAAATTCTCTATAGAAAAACCCATGAAAAGTTCAGCTTGGGAGCACTAAAAAGATTCCCAGCCTAGGGGCCTTACCCCAAGATGTGGGGTCCATGACAACTACTGATATCGTGATATGACACTCATGCCACCCTCACATCAACATGCTGGCAAAACAGTTACAGAAACAATGCACAGAGATGAATTTCTGTTTTGACAAAAATATATAAATTATTATAAACAAACAATGCGCTGCCAAAATATTTCTTGGTGCAACCATTAGAGGTTGGGAAAAAATCATCAGAAAATAAATCAATCATTTTCTCAAGTATCAAAAACTTACACTTATTCCAGGTTGAAACTGGAGTTATAGGACCAATGAAAACAATGTTATTTTTGGTAAGATAAAATGCAGCGGAACAAAAATCAAAGGTTTTAATTTTTCACTATACTACATTCACCCAACCAGCAGCGGGTGAAAAATTTCTGAAGGTATTTAAAATATAATACTAAAATTTCAAAATGTTTTGGGTTGATTTCGCATGAATCTCAATCATCAAGGAAAAAGTAAAGATCCTGTGTCATTCCTTTTTCCAGCTTCGAATGGGTAAATTTGGCTTCAACATGCTTTTAATAGCTATTGTTTGCACAGTAAAAGCTTCTTATAACAACCCTCTGTTATAGTCATCATTTCATTACAACAACCAGTTAGAAGTTAGAAAAGTCCTAAATATTTCCATATAGCGACTATCCTAAATTTTTCCCTTTCTATATAACAACCACTTGATGCAATACCTGTTTTTTGTGGAACAATGGGGTCGTTATAAGAAGTGTCTACTGCATTTCGAGTGTGGCCTAAAAAACAAAAAAGGTTTGACACCCATGCTTTACATGGTAATTGATCAAACAAAAACACAATTAATTCAGAAAATTATACAATAGAGGTTGGTTGGTGTAAAAGAACCAAGAATATTCAATTTTATAAAATTAACTTTTTTTTCATGCTGCAATTTGTATTAGGTCAAATTTCATTTGATGGAAGTCATTTATCTGTAAAACATATTACACTATTAAATATACAGTACACACACAAAAATTATGTAAAGTTTGTTTTTAGTTTTGGCAAACTATCAGTCATAATTGCTTCCAATATTTGCTTCAGTCTAGGGCTGCAACTAGAGGGGGAACAGGCAGGTCTGGTGCCCTGGGTGCTGTACCAGAAGGGGCATCGAATTCATCCTTTAACTGCTTCTTCTACATGCAAGGGATGCCAAAATTCCAGCTTGCCCCGACCGACAAAGTATCTAGTTGCGACCCTGCTTGTTGAGTCTACTCAAAAAAAAAAAACAATTGGGTACATATCACAGCCAATGTCAGAAGTCTAACAAATTTGTGAACTGATTGGTCGAAGCCTGAAGTAGTCTAGCTTCTTGTACAAGACATCAGACTTTGGTCAAATGACTTGGCCAATATGCTATGCAAATTAGATGCCCATTTTGTGAGCTGACCAGGCATCAGGTATAGTAGCCATGATGCACATACAAAAGTACAATCTTTCTCTCTCAAAAGAAAAATTCAAACTGAAATATAGTTTAAATTTCTCATGCCTATATGTTGCATTCTTCTTTATAAAAATATTAGTTTATTTATAAAATGTTGTGTTTTAAGAGTCAATTTTGATATTAATATCGGAAAATACTAATAAGTAGGTAGTTGCCATTAAACTTGATATTTATCAGCTATTGCAGCACCATCTAAAATCATCGTATAACCTGACACACACTCCTGGTCCCACTTTTACACAGGTTTGACTAGTCTACTCTAAGAACCAATCACAGCCTATTTCCGCTTCAGTGAACAGGGGGGCTCGAGTGTTTTGTGATTGTGAAGCAACACAATTTCAAGAGGCAATGAAGAGCTTTCATGAAATGATTCCCATTGGTAAATAGCTAAAATACAGGCATTTCAGAATTTTTTATACACTTGCACACAAGCTGTCTTGGGGGGTGGGGGAAGAGAAGGATTTCATGTAGTAGGTTAAGGGACAGATCAAAGCCATGTAACTCTGGACATGACACTTTCAAGCAAATGTAAATCGAAACAAAAATGTTTATATATTCTTTTATATCTTTACCGATATTGGTGTGAAATTTCAGTCAACATGAAGCTCTCACAAACACAGGATGATTTTAATTTCACTGATGGTATGTAGAAACTCTGGATGTCTTTATATAAATAGAAAAATTCAAATGAAACTTTGTATATGCTGTACAGATCTTGGGGTGTACAGTTATAAGCTAACATTACAATCGACTTCTAAAACATCCTTTAATGGGGGTAGGTGCTACAAGATTATAACTGTTTGAGCATTTACAAACTTTTATTCATTAGCTTCCCATATGCATGGTCAACCCAAATTTCAACTACTTCAGATTCGGACTTCTGGCTCAGGTTTTTTGTATGTATCAGGATTTGTATTGTTGCACTACACGTTGGAGTTGAAAACCAGTCTTGGGCAAAAGGATACCCTTTATTCCACTTTGAATGCTGTGTGAAGCAGTGCAATTCATGCTATGATCCTAAGATTTCAACATTTGATCAATAATAGAGTAAAGAAACCAATACTATGTGAAGAAAATAATTTTGTAAATTATTTGTCTACCCATTTTATCTATATTCTATTATTTATTTATATCAGTTTAATATGACTACATATAAAACAGAATATTTAGAGACCTTAGCAAACCATGCAGAAGGTGTGGGAGGTTCTGGGTAGAATATATCTATAAAAAAAAGTTTTTTTTTTCAGAAAGCATTCAATGTTAATACCAACATGGTAAATTCTTGAAGCGTTTGCATAAGAGTGGGAGTAACTTGTTGAATTAGATAGAATCATGTGCTTTGAAAGATAAGTCACAACAGGTTATGGTGAATGGAGAATTTATCTGATTGGACAGGTGTGAAAAGTGGAATCCCTCAAGGAAGAGTCCTTGGCCAATACTATTTCACTTTCTACGAACTGATGACAGCCAATTGGCTGCTGATTTTCATTTATTTCTTCTCTGTGGCACACGTCTGGCTTCAGTTTCTATCATGTTTGGTAGAGCCATCTCCTTTCTATGTACCATCAATTTGATTATAACCATCCCATATTATAAATATATACAATGAAAATAGCTTTAAATGTGTATTGTATCATAGTCACCTTTTTGCACACCTCCTATACATTACAGGTTCTTCTGAATATTAACGTGGAGGTGTGTCTGGTTTTTCCGTATCATAGTCACCCTTAATATATAAAGATCACTCAGCATATGTATAGGTAATTTATAGTCAATTCATAGCACTTCATAAGATAACCGATACAATCAAACCTCATTAAGAAAAAAACAAATGTTTTTTACTAACCAAATTTCATATTAACCAACTTGATTATGTCCAATATGGAAAGTATTTGATTTAATATGAATTTTTCATGTTAATGAGGTTTACTGCATCTTGTGGACTCAGGAGATACTACTGAATGTTTTGTGTTACAATGAAATTCCTTACTGAATTTTCATGCAAGAATGCCAGAACCCGAACAGAATTGGGAAAAAGACAGACAGAAGTTCAGGGTATAAAAGAAAAAAAAAAGAGTAGGGGCTGAGAAATTCGGAAAAGGGTGGGGGGGGGGGGGAAGAAAGGGCGAGAGAATTTAGTAAAAGGTATCTACTAAAATTACTTCAACATAGTGGGATAATTTTTGTTGACCAAATGCTGAAGACATGACACAAGACCAAAAAAAGCTGAAGGCACCGACTCATTAGATAGGAGACATTGAACATTGCTGGACACACCCTGTTCTTGTGACATCTCAGAGAGATATTGAAGCATTTCTGAAGGATAGGTGTATCATGAAATTTTGTTATTTAATGACAAAATTAATAATTAACACTAAATTGGATAGAAGACAAATAACTGAAATCACAACAGCAAATATCCACCTGCTTCTTTTTAGAAAAGGCAGAGAACAATTACCCCCCCTTTTCAGTCTCGGGTCTTGGCATCCCTGTACGTGTGCCTTGGAATGTTATTTCTATCCTTTCCATTTTCGTACAATCAACCCACAAAGAACTAGCAAAACTTAAACAACGATCTTATCATTCAAATTCTTCCTTAATTTATCAATAATTTCTAGACAATAAATCCTAAACAGGCAAGGAGAAAGAATCTATTTCCAAAACCCGTATTTACATTTTCATCCAAACAAGATATGAAATTCTTAAAAATTGCATACTATTTTTGTTGTGCAAAACAAAATAACTTACATCAAAAATTACATGTAAAAATATTTTTGTAGCAAGGAACATATACAAAACGATCAATCTATAAGTTTTTTTTTTCCATCTAAAATATCTTAGAGATGAATCTTATCAACAAACAACACAGCTGCGCTGCAATTCTTTTTTAGTTATCCGATACATTTGAGATTGACAGCGCAGTAAGCGGTACTGCCAATGAACAGCTGAAGCGATGAATGATGTGCGCTGGGAAAGACCGTCATGAATACAACTATTACTTTCATGACAGTACATATTATAGACTAGGATATTTTACATGCATTAAACTACAAAAATGACATGTAAACTTGTATAGTACATCTGTATATAGCAAATGACATAACATTAATGACACACAGGCACATATATATTTTCAAATAATCACATACAAAAAACAAATATTGAATAATCTAGATAATGTAATAAAATAAATATCAACACCAATCACAAACAACAGAATGCAAAGATCAACATAACACAGGGAAAGTCTATAATAAATCCATATATCCATGTAAAAAGATCAATTATATATCTGATATCTGATTTGTTTTGTTCATGCATTTCAGGAAATTTCACTCATTAGAAATCTATTTGCAAAGCTCCCAACAAAAATATGCAAAAACTGGTCACAAAATAAGAACAAAATATCTAGCATGGAGGAAAAATAACTTGTTGCAGAAAAAATTCACATTACTGTAATATTATACATTATTTTTTTTAAAGAAAATTTTAAAGTCAATAGAACCTCAATTATCCACAAATAGCAAAATTCTGGAAAAACATGATTTCCTGCATGTTTCCTTAAAAAAGTTAAAAGCCTTTAGCCACAGCTGAAAAAGTTGTTGTCTCACAAGTTTTTCAAAAGCTATTCCAAATCAGAGTTTCTCATCGAACACACAGTTCTAATTATAATCAAATACAGGACCGCTTATAATGAGCCTGCTTTTAGTGAGAGTCTGGATTGAATGAGAAAATTAATGCATTTTGTTTGGTACATTGCTATTTGTACAGCAATTCTGCTGCTTTTATTGGGCAAGGTTTTTACTGTAGCTTGGATTCAATGACGGATTCAAAAGGGCAAAGTCGCAACTAGGGGGGAAGCAAGCAGATCTGATGACCAGGGCGATGGACCAGAGAGGGTACTAATTTCACCCTTTAACCTCTCCTTCAACATTACAAGGGGGGGGGGGAACGTCAAAATATGTGGTTACCCTGACTGACCAAAAATCTAGTTGTGACCCTGCGAAAGGGAACCTTGAAAAACAAATGCAAAAATGGGAGAAAATGAAAGGTGAATACAGGAAGGACCACGAAACTGTTTGACTTTTTCTTTGATCAGTCCAGTCATAATATGGAGCTAATGCTACAATTTCACGAGATATGGCTGTCAATTCAAAAATTCAACAAAATATTTATCACCCCTTCCCATTAAGTTTATTGTCAATGTACTGTACAACACAACACTTCATCTAGAATGAAGGAATGAACATGAAAAATTAACATTAGAAACTGACCACTAAGAATATCGGTAAATAGAAAATTCAACACTTGCTCAACTTCTAATACAAATGTACTCCATGTGTTTTTGGGAGGGTCATCACAGGAGAATTTTTCCTTTCCTGTGTGTTGTATATTCTGTATTTTATTTATTAATTTTGGGAAAATGTCACAATAACAAATTTTCAAAAAATTTAAAATTTTTTCATTGTCAAAAAGTTGAATAGAAATCATTAAGTTACTAGAAGGAGGTGAACAAAAATTACAAGTCAAATATCAATATAATCTTATACAAGATGAATAGCAAACGGAGGTACGGCATTTTACTGGTGAACTTAGAGGTATACTTCCAATTAGAAAAAGTTTCCAAATAACATGCAGTACTTAGATACATCATTCATGTTGTAAGGGGGTTGTATAGTTATTAAAATAAAAAAATAACTTTTTATAGTCCCAGTGAGTTCAAAAACCCAATTAGAAAGTTGCTCTGTCTCTCCTGATGCCAACAAAAAAATTCCATGTTTCTAAGTACAATATTCACTGCGATATTCAAATTCAAAAAATGGGGGAAAGTTGGAAAAAACAGCTCTAAATGTGGAAAAACCATTTTCCCTGCATTTAACACTGTTCTTCCCAAATTTCCTCCATTTTTCAAATTTGAATATCGCCTCTACCCTCTTCCTAGACTAATCACCCTTCCTACTTATTGAATTGTATCAAATCTAAATTTAATGATAAATAAACTCTTTATAGATAAGATCAATCTCTGGAACAATGGACCAGGTACGGATCCAGATGGTAGGTGATCACCCCACCCAAGAGCCGAATTAAATGTGAAAAATAGGTCTTTGTAAAATATGGGATGACATAATGAACCTACAATGACCCTCTTACACATCCTCCTCCCATCAAGAAGAAATATCACTGAATTCTAGCCTGTGGGTCCAAAAGGTATGTATGGTCATCTCAGCATTGTGGGTCAACGAGTAAAATTATACTCTGGAGCCCCATACACTCAGCTGAAAATAACTTACACATTTACCTATGAAAATCATACTACTAGATCTCATCATGTAGCTCTCCCTGCATATGAATTTGAGAACCCAGGCCCATGAATTAATATATTATATTTTTCTATTCACCATATTCCACTTGAAAGCACTACCTGGGGGAGACAACTACCTGCGGCTCCTTCAACACTTGTCATGGCTCCTCTTTCATCTGATTTTCACAAATGATCACCAACACCCTAGAATATCCAGGATTGCAAGGGAGGCCCCATATGGGCCCAGATTGAGAACCACTGGTATAAACAATCAGACTGTGCTTTGCAGCTTCATCACATTAAACACATTGACAAAAATGGTTTTTATGGGCATATTTTCTCATAGTTATTAATATTTCATGGTAATTGCTCTTATTTTGGGTTGCTGTATTGCAGATATATATTTGACATCCATATTTTATACAGGCATCTTTTTCATCCACCACATTTTGCCTGCCATGGACTTTGTTTTTGTACTAACTTTTTGGCGACATTAGTTCTGATGAGTCACAATATTCTTGTTGCTCCAATCAAGCAATGTCTTTTGTTTAAAAAAAAACACTGAAAAATAACTCAACTGTTATTGATTTGCAATTTCAAAATCTCTTCAACTCTAAGTTCTGACTTCAGGAATAATTTCATGATCACTAATGAAAAAATTAATGCGAGCACAATGGCATCCTGTTAACAGATACATTTCTGGATAATCAAGGTTCTATAATACATGGTGCACATAATTAAAGTTCTCCAAGCAGATCTCGCTATCTACAGTCATAACCATTTATCAGAATGCTATGAAACATTGAGAATATCATAATGAATGGATCGGAATGAAATTGAAAAAAAAAACTTGATTCGACATTTTCTACTAAAGAGCATTTTCCCATACAAATTTCAGTGTGAATGCTAATATTTGCAAACATCTGACCACAGATCGCACCAAGCCCCCCCCCCCCTGTTTTGGGGGGGGGGGGAGGCTGCACTAATGATGAGTAATTTCTTTCATAAATTCTGAATTTTCATCCATTCTGAAATTTTATTTATTCTGAATTTATTCTTTTATGGGTGCTGCTCTGTCAATCATTTTTCTTATTTTTCATTCATTGATTCTGGATTTTCATTAGTTCTCAGACAATTTTTTTCATTGGATATTTTATGTTTTTGTATGGATATTTTCAGCATCCCTGTGCATTTTATAATAATGTATGTATTTTTGGATGCAGATTCCACTCTCCTACAGAATACATACAATTGAGCACAAGAAGCCCCTCCCCTATTTTTTCTGCACCAGGCCCTGCTTTTGGTTAGAGCAGCCTCTAGTTGGACAAGTTCTTTCTCATGAATACCATGATTCAGCACCAAAAGTTCTGCAAAGACTTTCAGTCGGTGTTCGAAGAAGAATTCTTTTTTTTCGTTAAGACGTTGCCTAAATTCAAAAGCTTTCCGATGGCTATAGTCAGCTTGAAACAAGGGAACTTAAATTATGTACATCAAGTTAGTCGTTAAGTTTCAAATTTGATGTCAGTATGAAAATTAAATAAAGGACAGGAGAAATGAAATTATTTGTTGTGGGTCCAATTCTAAAGTCTAGAGCTTTTGCAAAATGGCTATCCACTTTACAGCATGACAGACCAGTGAAATAGTCACTTCGCTGAGGCATCAGACTTTAGACATGGATGCAACATATACCAAAAAACAAATTTCAACAGAGAATTATAAAAAAAACAATATCTTCCCATTTCAACAAAACAAAACTTCTCACATAGAATTCAGCATTATTAACAGAAAAATAGGCTAAAAAATCATGTTAAAATCCAACACAAAAAAGTGCTCAGCACTAATATCCCATTCAGAACAAAATTTGCAAAATGCAAATTTTCTCTAAAAAAAATTAACAAAAATAAATTCACGAGAACTGCTTGTCAAGAAAAAGAAAACAATGGCACGCAACATACAGAAAAACAATAATGTATATGATCAGAGATCAATAATCATAACCCCAAATGAAATAACACATCATTTGCAAATATCGACAAGCCATGCGATGATATACGTATGCCTCCAATTAATGTGTCTGCTTAATCAATGCATATGCTAATTTAAGAGATTACTATCTAAAAACTGTACAAGATGTCGTGGTCCTCAGGCGAAATCTTGCAACTGTTTTGCAGTCCACTTCAATATATATATGCTGTTGTCTTCTGTGCCGAATGCTAGGAGCACACCTTTGTCATTTTTGCCATCCAGACCGTCAAGCCACGAACTTTCTCCAAACGAAAAGTGGTTTATAACTCCTGGCGTTGATGGCCTGGTAATAAGAGTGAAAAAAAAATTATATTAGACACTCAATTGTTGTCAATGATAAATAAAAGGCCATTTGTATTAGGATAATAGCAGCATTTTTAAGTCTGAGTGTCACGAATCCCAGGACCATCGCCAAACTTTGTCAAGGATATCACACCCAGCTGAGAATATTAATGTATGCCTACTCATTCTGTGCCATCTTAATGCATGGGCTCTTAAGGCCTGGGAGCCTTAGGTACAGAAAAGGCCTTGTGATAATAAAACCTGGTAAAAATTTTCAACATTAAATATGTAAATTGGTAGTCAGACATTTGTAGTCTGGTAAGGGGGAGGTCCTTAGAAAAAATCACTTTGCCTGAGGGGTAATGATGCTCCTAAGATGCCACTGTGCTCATTACAAGGAACCAGAGTTCATCTGATTTTTTCAACTGCTATTTTCACGAAGTATGATAGCGGTGTATATTGACATTGTTGCTCCTGAATCAGGATGACAGATGGCAGAATTTCTTGAATATATATTAACACTCAACAATTATCTTCACAAAACACGTACACAACATATTTTGGCCTGCATCAATTCATTAGAAATTCCTCAGACTAATGTTTATGATGTGCATATGTCATTTAGTAATGGTATATTCACAAGGCAAGGGAGCCAATGCAGGTTTTGGCAAATTCAGAAAAATTTAAATGCCAACCAAATATTTTAGGAGCCAAGCCATTTCTCTTGCTTGAGCTAGTAATTATACATAGAAAATTTTAGGAGCCAATACCAATTTTTTAGTTCCCGTGACGACCTAGCGCCTGGGATTTGTCAATCTCTGAGGCACATGTTTTAAAAATTTGAGAACCTATGTGCAACATGGTATTGCAGCAATTATGTAGCTACAATTAACTCAAAAAAAAAAATTATGTGGGTTCCCAACACTAAAAATTCTAAAGACATTTACTGAGCTTTGGACTATCAGTAATTTTGTGAAACAATGTTTAAAAGTGAAGTACAGTTGGACCCACTTACAACTAAGTCCGAAAAAGCAGCAAAAATATTTGTTATCTGCAAAACTGTTGTACGCAAACTATGCTATACTCGTACTGGCTTGGCTTGATAAGCGGTACAAAATTAACAGGAGATGGAAAAATTGTGTTATATGTGAAAATTTATAATATCTGTACTTATTATAACTTATAATAAGTACAGATATTATAAATTTTTCAAACAATTTTTAAATATATTTCACATATAAACACCTTATAATTTATAAGGGAGGCTGACTGTATAAGGAGTGTACAGTGATAGACTCACATCAATAATTAAGGATCCGGAAATTTTGCCTCTGACATTTCAACTGCCATGAATGCATGAGTGACTGGACATATGAGTGACCATATCAGTGAGAGACAAAAGAGTGTGTAATAGACTGCATGAGTGTTAATGATGTAAGTAGAAAAAGACATAAGTCAAGGTAAATTTACCCACTGACATAATGCCCCTTCAAATGAAAAATTCTCCATAAATCAATCAAAATCTCAGAAAAAAAATATAACTTTTATATGATAACTAATATATGAGAATTTGAAAAAAAAAAAATCATTCAAATTTGATAAATTAGGATATAAATTTTCTTTCCAATTACCTGGAAGGTGGCAAGTGCCAGTAAGTAACTTTTTCCAAGCTGTCTCGATCCAAAACAGAGAAATTTGGAGTGGTCTTGCTCTGCCATGGAGTTAAAATTGCAACATATTTCTTGCCAACTGCGAGCAATGCCTTAACCTTCTGCCTCAAGTTGATCTCCTTCACCATTCTTCGGTTTTTGACATCCCACTGACACAGAATTGCGGATGTAGACACGCCATCCAAGTTCTTGATGAAGTGAAGGTACCTCCCATCAAAATACAAGCCGGGCGTGGAAACAGCGAGGTCGAGAGTGCTGCATAATGGAACACTGTACAGAGTAGTGAGATACAGACCCTCAGGTCTGGTTTTTACAGAAACAAAACTCATCAACCTAATGCATATGCAGGATTTGTCCATGCTGATCAGAAGATGCTGCTCCTGATTGCTGCTGCCCTCTGCAGCCGGATATGGTGTGAGGATGACTTTCAGGACCCATAGGTTATGGTCCTTGATGGTTTTGTAAAGCTGTCCGCTAGTCAGCGACCAGATCTTGATCCTATTATCTGCCGCTCCACTAACCACAACATTCAGATCCAGAGAGAAATCAAACGAGAAAATAGATCCTGTGTGTCGCATGAATTCTGCGAGTCTTTCTCCAGTGCACATATCCCAGAGCACCATATGTCCCAGATAAGAAGCAGCGAGTAGATAATGCTCGTCAAATTTGATGCATGAAATGCTAACATCAGTCCTCAGTGTGAGGACACAATAGTCCTTGGCACAATCCCATATTTTAATGGTCTTGCTGTCAGAAGCTGAAATAAAGACAGAAAACATGTCATATGAATTTGATGCACACTGTATTGCTTGATGAGTAAGTAGTTTTAAAACACTGCATTCAATCTCCTAGAGGCGAAAACCTCTGGTTGCATTACTTTTTCAACATTTGCCAACTCTTCTGAGTCTATATATGCAGACTTGAATAACACCCAACTTAATTCGACAGCTAAAACACTTAATGAGCTGCCCTTCCCTAATTACTTCTGCAGATATTGGGAAACAAAGGATCCATGATAAGATTAAATTGCAATTAACATCCTGATTTTTAAATGAATAACGAGACAATATTTGCCCTGCAGGCTCCTATAATGTTGTGGGCCACAAATTTACCCAATACTGTGATCTCTCACTTATATATGTTTCTCTCAGTTTTAAGACGATTTTTGGCACTCCCGGTCAAAATAATTCTATTAACTTACTAGAATGTTAAAAAGGTCCTTATTTTATTACGGAAGAATGAATACAGATACGAACGAATTAATACAAATACTGTTTGTTCGGTGTTTCCTTCAAGGTAACTGTCCCGTGCAATTATGTATTTTTGTCATTTTTTTTATACAAAGATGTAAAAGCGGATTGCAAGATTTTTTTTGCCACATCCACTAGTGCCTTTGTTGCTACTTGCTGCATTTCTGCGGAACCCGACAATCGTTACCTCTTAAGCAAATTCTCTATCTGAGAAAAAGTCACATTGAGTCGCAAGATCAGGGAAATAAACTGGTTGTAGAGATATCAGAATATAATGTTTTGAGAGGTAATCTGACACCAGGAGAGGCCTGCGAGTCCTAAAATGATTCGTAATTGAAGAGACCAAATCTTTGGAAGACCAAGCCATAGATACTCTCATAATAATGTACTGGCACACAGGTACCTCCTAGTTTCAAATTACCTGGCAAAACATCAAATTCTGATGCTTTCATAATCAGCCTTAGATTTCACCCTATGTGACTTTTTCCTCGGAAAAAGAATTTGCTTAAGGGGCAGCGATTCTCTCTCGTTTCAAAGAGGTGCAGCGAGCAGTGACAAAGGTACTGGAAGATGCAGCAAGAGGACACTTGCAATCCGCATTTACATCTGTGTATGAATGATGGCAAAAATTCATAATTGCACAGGGTAGTTACTTCCATGGAAACACCAAATAAACAGGTTTTAAGTGTACTCATTCTTCAGTAATAAAATGTTTCAGAACTTTTTCAGAGTAGTAGCATATGCCTCTCTCACTTATGCATCTTTTTCCCCCTTGTTCCTTTGCACAGATGCATAAGTGAGATCACTGTGCGTATATATTTACCAACTAACCAAACATCTTTTAGTCTAGTAGTCCCTTTGTTATTCAGGCATGAAGGGGGGAGGGATATTAAATTCAGACCACTGATTGTGGGTTTTAGTGCATTTTTTGGCTGATTCAACACACCATATTCTACAAAATGTAATTATCCAATTAGAGTAAGCAATAAGTATATTTACTGCCCATGAAAAATAAGGGAGATCTATGGAGCCAGGGAGATCTATGATTAGAATATGGCAATTTCATAACTCGAAATGTAAAAATATAGCAAACCCTTCTGTATCTCACTACAGCAGTGTTTCCCAAAGTGAGTGATGGAATGGTAAGGGGGGGGGGGAGATAGAAGCTATGGTGAACATATGATCCTATGGGTTAGCTGGAATTTGGGCGATGAGAGAAAAAAAAATTCTCGAGAAAGGGGTGATGAAACAACAAGTTTGGGAAACTATGCACTAAAGCATCAAATACCATTCTGTCTAGCTTGTTTTATACCGACTTGTGTAAAATTGCAATAAACTTCAAACCCTCTCCCTATACCCTGAAATTCTGGCCCAATATCCAAGAACCTTACAAGTTATGCACTTGTAGGATAGAGTGGTTAATCGGTCAACACAGTGATTGAGTTCAATACATGTAGTCAAACCAAACAGGTTATCTACTCTATAATATAAAATCACAAACTCGAAAAGGGCCTGTTGCTAAGCAACCGAGTGACGGAAGTGGGTGAAGTTTTTGAGTGACGGAAATCTGTTACGTTTTTGTGTTACAGAAGTCGGTTACGATTTTGGGTCAAGTATTCATTTAACTCTAGCACATATTGGGACCCATTTGACCCATTGGGATCATGTTATGTGCACGTACCAAGAGGCTCCCATATCCTACAGCAGGGCCCTTAGGCTGGAATTTAGATGGCGAGCCCCCAAACCAGCTTTTCAGGGCCCCTCTGTGGTTAATTTATAGTGTGAAAAATAAAAAAGTGATAAGAATCATTCTGGTCCTGTCAGTCATGCCCTTGTGGGGGAGGGGGGAGGGTCATGCCGAGAGGTATGTATATGTATAATATACATATAACAACAGTGCTCCCAACACACAGGGTCGGGGTACACGGGGGGGGGGGGATTGTACGTATACCTTCATGGGAAAGTTAAAAGTTTTTATTTCCACGGGCCCTTGATGGATCTCATTGTTTTCTTGCTGCTTTAACGTTGAAAAATTTGGGATAGCGGAAGCACAAGATATATCCAGTCTGGGGGCTCCAAAAAATTTGTGAATGTGGTCACGGGTAGTTGCGTGGGTGGTCCTGGATTTTATTCGTTGGTAAAACGAATACAAATGAAAATGTTTCATGGCCCTCGCAGCGGGATATGACTGACAAGCTTCCAAGTTGCCAAGTCGGGGGCCCCCATGTTTACAGGTTTCATTTTGGGGGACCTGGATGAATCTCATTCTTTTCTGCTGTAGAATTTGCAACAGAGTGGATGCCCAAGATCAAGCCAGTCTGGGGCCCCACTAAAAGTATGTGAATTGGTGTCCCGGGTAATTGGTTGGGGCCCCTGGATTTTATTCGTTGGTAAAACGAATACAAATGAAAAAGTTTCATGGAAATCGCAGCGGGGGATGACCGACAAGCTTCCGAGTCGGGGGCCCCATGTTTACAGGTTTCATTTTGGGGGCCCTGGATGAATCTCATTCTTTTCTGTTGTAGAATTTGCAACAGCGGATGCCCGAGATAAAGCCAGTCTGGGGGCCCCACTAAAAGTATGCGAATTGGTATCCCGGGTAATAGGTTGAGGGCCCTGGATTTTATTCGTTGGTAAAACGAATACAAATGAAAATGTTTCACGGCAATCGCAGCGGGGGATGACCGTCAAGCTTCCAAGTCGGGAGCCCCCATGTTTACAGGTTTCATTTTGGGAGCCCTGGATGAATCTAATTATTTTATGTTGCAGAATTTGCAACAGCGGATGCCCGAGATAAAGCCAGTCTGGGGGCCCCACTAAAAGTATGCGAATTGGTATCCCGGGTAATAGGTTGAGGGCCCTGGATTTTATTCGTTGGTAAAACGAATACAAATGAAAATGTTTCACGGCAATCGCAGCGGGGGATGACCGTCAAGCTTCCAAGTCGGGAGCCCCCATGTTTACAGGTTTCATTTTGGGAGCCCTGGATGAATCTAATTATTTTATGTTGCAGAATTTGCAACAGCGGATGCCCGAGATAAAGACAGTCTGGGGCCCCACTAAAAAAATGCGAATACAACGGGCAACTGATTGGGGGCCCTAGCTTTTATTCATTGGTAAAACGAATACAAATGAAAATTTTTCATGGCACTCGCAGTGGGGGATGACCGACAAGCTTCCAAGTTGGGGGCCCCATGTTTACAGGTTTCATTTTGGGGCTCTGGATGAATCTGATTCTTTTTGTTTTTTAACATTATACAATTTGCAACAGCGGAAGACCGAGATAAATCCAGTCTGGATTCCCCACTAAAAATCTGCGTATCGTGTTCCCGCTACTGGATGTGGGGCCCTGGATTTTATTCGTTGCAAAATTGAAAAAAAATGAAAAATTTTCGTGGCTCCTTACAGGGGTGTGTCCGATAAGCTTCCAGGTCAGTGCTCCATGAGAATGTTGATAGGTTCTAACTCGGGGCCCTTGGATGTATCTCATTGATTTTTGTTGTTTAACATTGTAAAATTTGCAACACATCGGTAGCCCAAGATATATCCAGCGTGGGCCCCACTAAAATTCAGCGAATTGAATCTGGGGCTCCAGTTTCTGGGGGTGCTTGATGAATCTCATTTGTTTTTTGTTGCTTTATCATTATTTTTATTAAAATTCGCTTCTTCAGTAAGCTGGTGCTTTCACACGTCTCTTTCCATAACACGCTGATGAAGTGGGACGAAATAAACAAGATATGTTGTGAAGAGAAGTGGGGGGGGGGGGTTAGCCACCAAAGGCGAGAGGGAGGCAGAGCCCCCCCCCCTAGTATTATATGTATTATATAATGCACCATCCTCTCCTAAGATATAATAAAGAAGAGCTGACAATAACAAGTATGCCTAGTTTGCTAAATACACTGGCTCCCAAAAGTTAAGCATACAATAGCTTATATAACATAACCATTAATCGTGTCCTTCTGTGGTATGGATGATTAGTGGAACACGAACATGTGGCATACAGCATCCCTTCACGTGGAGCCTTTGGCACACAGTACTGGCAGATATTTTCTCACCAAGTGATGCTGCAACCAGGAGTGGAACTAGAGGAGCGGGGGAGGGCAATTGCTCTGGGCAGCTGTTTTAGGTGAGAACAAAGAACACTTATAAAATTATTGAATTTTTAAGTTGTGGGGGGGGGGCTGCGGCAAAATCATGTTTGCCCCAGGTGGATAAATCCTAGTTATGGCCCTGGCTGCAATCAAGGGATATAACCATTGTGGAGAGATTGAATGTTGATCATCTATTCCGCTTGGTTACTATAACAATATACGGAAAATTAGAAAAGGTGTAACCCATGGTTGACTGGGCACAGGTCACTGGACAACTGTTTGACTTGTTTGAAATTGTTTCCAAATTCAGTATATTGCTGCAGTAGCAAAGAAGACTCCACAACTATTGTATTCATGGTTGTAGCATCACTTGGTAAGACAATATCTGCCAGCACTGTGTGCGCCGAAAGTTCCACATGAAGGAACTGCATGTTTGTGTCTCACTAACTATCCATACCAGAGAGGCTAAATTAAAATGGAGTCATTATGTCACATGAGCCGCTGCATGCTTAACTTTTGGGAACCAGTGTAGACTGGAAGCATAAAAACTGGCGATAGAGAGGTTATACCAAGGTCTGACTGTATGTAACATTTCAGTACAGAGATCCTTCCATGAACAAATAGATGACAGCATGTCAGCATGTTGCATCAATTTCATTAATCAATGCAACTTTCAATCTAACACTAAAAACATGCAATACAATGTTTCATTACCTGCAGCTACTTTACCGTCATAGTAGTACACAGCAGTTACTCTGCGAAGGTCCCTGTCATACGTTTTTGAAGTGAATGACTCATAATTTTTCATCTGATGACACCTCCTCATTAATGTAATGAAGAAATTCTTCCAATAGCTGCCGTCGCTGTTATCAAGCATGTCATTGGCATCAACAATGAAACCAGACCTGCGACAAGCATTTTGCCACACTCTTGGAGACGAGCTGATCGCTTCATTCCAAAAGCGACTAACTCGACAGCATGTTATAAGGGTCTTGCCGTCGAGAAACGACAGAAGATACTCTCTCAGTTCAGGAGGGAGGAGCCTCAGAAAGTCCCTGTACAAGAGAAGGTCGACCTGTCTCCATAGATGTCGCAGCTGAGCCGGTCCGCTCATCGATATGAGCTGGTCAATTGTCTCATTCTTTTCGTCATCGGTCAGATTAAGGTAATGTTCTTGTAAGCTCTGTAACCATGCCTGAAAATCAGCTATCGAAAAGAAATTTTCACTGAAACAATTGGTATATGAATTAAATGGAAGCTAATAAAAATGAATCATCACACACTTATTTTTTTAGATAGTTCAATAAAACTAAAACAAGATTTCAAATCGCAGTAGCAAATGGGCAATTCTCACAAAATCAGCCTAAATTGTGTCCCCAGCAATTCACACATTGAATATATATTTGACAAAGAAGTTTCAGACAAGTGTTGCCACTGTTTTTATTTTTTTTTTCATTGATACATTTTTAAAATTTGCTCACACAAATTTTCATTTGTTAAGGAAATGCCCTTCTCCTGGCCGCCCCCAGCCCATTTCACAAATTTTAAAATCGTAACTTTCCATCTTCAAATTTTTTTTTTCAATAACGTGCATTTCTAGGACCAGTACATGGAGTAAAACCTCGCTTTTGCGGACACAGGTGGGGCAAAAAAATTTGTCCATAAAAGGGGGATTGACAGTTCATCAGAGGTTTGAAATGCATACAGTCGAGTACACTTATAACAGCAGTTCTTATTTTCTGACTCATGGAGCCCTGTTTGACTCGAAGAGCTCTTTTCAGTTATTAATTTATATGGTAGAACACTTTAGGTATCGTTTTTTATTCACTTATCAAATTTACGGATTTATTTTCTTTTCTTTGAGCGGCTACTGAGCCCCTGCAAAGTGCACACAGAGTCCTGGTTGAAAACCGCTGACTTATAAGATACTCTGGATACAGACATGCCAACATTGGCTTAAAGCTTGTCAGCAGTGATGAATGTCCAGCTTTGCCATGGGGTGGGATACTCCTCTAGGACAACATAATCATAGTGCGATAAAAAATAAACTCCCAAAAATTTAATTTTAATTGAAAGTTCATTAAATACAGAACCTCACTAGTACTGAAACCTAAAAGCCTCAGGAACATGACAACTCTCCCGCCCCTCCCAAAGCAACTTTCCTAAGTCTCAGAGTCCCTTAATAATTCACAGATATTCAATCCAATCCCAACCTGCGTACAGTTGGAAACGCCCTTGTGGGCTTTATATACTTTATATTAAGAACCAGACTCTTAAGAATAAAATGTGCATTTTCTATATTTTCTATGGGGGATGCTTCAAGTCCTAGAGCAGTTCCCAAACTTCTTGGATCGGGACCCTCTTCATGACAAGAAGTTTATATAGGCTACCAAAAAAATTTTTCATATTTTTCCCAGGACATTCTCGATTTATTTTTGGTAAATATACTGTCTCAAAAGCATTTTATGGAACAAATTTCTCTCTTGGTCCCAATTTGCGCAATTAGTGATGAATGATTGATAGTATCATGTAACCAGAAGCAGAGAAATACTCTTCAAATGGGGGGGGGGGGCAGTTGTATTGTGAAAAAGGGATTTTTCCACCCATATGCTAATAATATAATTTTTTAGGGAAAAATGGGAAGTGATCGTTCCTTCGGTCACCTGTATCTGCCTACGCTATCAATTCAATTTTTTGCTCGTGTAAACGCATTTTGTCTCCCACAATCTCAATTATGCATATATGTAACTGCTAATTCGTCCGATTCCAAGACGTTGTTTATAACACACACGTCTTAATTTACCAAGGGTGTATGTTATAACCGAGCTCAACTGTATTTTTATTATATAAGGGGAAATTATTATTTGGCTGTAAAAGAGGGGTGACCGCATCTGTCTAGGGAAGGGGTGTCCGTTAAAAGGGGCTTTACCATACTTTCATATTTAATATTTTTTATAATTTTAAATATTTTTTATCAATAGTTTATAGTTAATGGAAATTTTCCCCAGCTTCCTCCCCACTCGTGACATTTGGAATACATCTGTCTTTCTCTTGGTCTATTTTTTGTGAGAAATGTATAATTGAAAATTATTTTCACTTCACCACGTGTTTCAGTTCAGAGACATCTATAATTTCTGAAAACCCACATGATTTCAATATGCTTAGTTTTTGATCAGTATTCCAAAACATGGAAAAATATCTTTCTCCTGGCATTAGGTAACCAGAAGGAAGGTTTGATCATAAATTAAGGAGGGGGGGGGGAAATGAAAATAAAAATTCAGATTTCTCAGTTGCAACATCAAGCTGCAATAATGTTTCATCTGAAGACTTTGCTTTGGCAGTAGAAGTATATCTGCCAACATGAAAGAGGGCCACTATGCTTTGAAAAAGTCTGGACTTTTTTCTTCGGGTAAAAATTTTTTTCGCCGCCCAAAAATTTTTTCTAGCAACTAGATTTTTTTTGCAATTTTTCCAGCCGTGCCTATGGGAACAACTATAATACCCTTCCTTCTTTGGCACTTCTCTTCCTCGCCAGAGATGGTTGCTATTTTCTACCATTGGCGTTTTTTTCTCAGCTAGCTTATTATTTCTCCAGCTTCTGGGTTGCTACTTCCTTTTTTGCAATTGGTTATCATCTGAAAGTGACATAACCTTTACAGTTCGCTAGTAATAATAATAGGCTTTAGCCAGTGCTGCTTAACGCATGGGCACAGCCCGGGAGCCTCAAAAGAGGGGGGGGGGGGGACTCACAAAACTGAGAGCCAGTTGAAATTTTCAAGAAAAAATACCTTGGCCCACGAGGACCCATTATATTCTTAAAATAGTTGGGGCACACACACATTTCAGAGTGTACTTTTTTTTGTCTGTTATCCGTTGCATTATACATACGGTTTTCCCATTCAGTTTTTCTTCCATTGGAATATTTCATTTAGAATTTGCTCTCATGATTACATATGGATTCTCTCAGATTGTACATATTTCATATATTTACATTTTAATTCATGTTTTGTATACTAGCTGTTAGTTTTGATACTGCAATCATGTTTTTATTGAACCCAGAGACTTTTTTTGATCTGACCCTTGTATTATTTAAAAGAGTCCTGGTTTTGATTATTTTCAATCCCATATCTGGTCCATTTAGGATGCTATATTCTCAATCTCAATCCTTTGTCTAGTCTAGAATGTTTTATTTTTAATTTTGATCCCTTATTTTGCCTATGAATATTGTTTTGTTATAGTTCAATAATAGCCACATTGTTATGCATTTTTGTCTATGTGTTGGAATTTTTTTTCTGTGACAAGAAAACTGTCCAAAAGCATGACTGTGTTTCACTCTTGGCCAATTCTCGTCATGCTTTCGAGCATTTTGCTCGCCAAAGAAAGAAATCTCCAACACATCGCCAAAAGATATTATAGCTGTTACATTTGTTTTTTTTACAAGATGCTCTATATGAGGTTTCACAACAGTATTATTCAGAGATATATATATATATTTCTACTGATTATTAACTATTTAAGGTTTGAAGTCATGGAGGGGAGGGGGGAAACAAAACATTCTGAGGGCTACATTTGGCCAACAAGCCACAGAATAAGCAAATATTTTTTATTTATTTACTCAATATTGATTGGCCGAGGCCTATACAAGAGGATGCAGAATTTATATATGACGAAAGTGACGATTGATGGTTCAAGAGAATTCGGAAATCGTAGTACAATCTACAATATTTGATGGTAGGTTGTTCCGGTCGATAATAGTTCTTGGGAAGAAGCAAAGATGGGCTGTAATTTTTGGGAGTGATTGAGTCTAACAGAGAAATGAGAGGGGTTGATTAGAATATTGGAAGTGTCAATATTAAAAAACTCATGGAGGATTTTGTAAAGAAAAGTTAAACGAGAAATAAGTCGAAGAGAGGAAAGCGGATGGATATTGAGTTGGTGCTTGAGTTTCGTTATGGAGACAGATGAAGACCAACAGATATGCGTGACAAGGGGGCACAGAATTTAGGTGTTTTATTTTTTTTAAATAAGTTCAGAGACAATTAAAACCTCAATATTTTCTAGCATGACGAAATGCTAATAGGACTCACGAGTGATGCCACTCTAATTTAACTTTTCTGTATCCCAGATCCAGAACCTGCGTCCTTAACGATTGAAAGTATACAATGGGAGTGAGTTCATGAAATAGATTTTTTACGCGTTCTTTATTGTAATTTCGTTATTCGAAATCACGAACCCCCATGGTGTACTTCCAGCCGTTAAGGATTCGGGTTCTTAACATCTGGAAGTACACCATGGATGTTCATGAACTCAATTTTCATGCGCCCTTTCCCGAAATTTTGGTATTCGTCATCCCTGCTCTTATAGACCAATTAATACGTCTATGTTTTGACAGCTAGGGTAACAAACTTTCACAAAAATCATTATCACCAAGTAATACTCTCAATAAAATACTATAACTACTTCATGTGATAATTTTAAAAGTATAATAATCACAATTATTGAAAGTAATGTTTAAATATCAATGAGCATAACTGCTTACTGGAAGTATTCAACTGCTTGTGCTTCGCCATCCCTGATGCAAGAGGATATAACAAAATCAACAACAACAAACCCAGCCCATTTCACGCATTAAATCAACGGAGCACAGTTTTTGCAACATCAACTTCCATAAAACGCTATTTCACGTCATTATATCTGATGACCATACAGCATTTGATTTTTCCGGTACAGAATTATTTTTCTCACAATAATCGGCTAATTAATAGTTTTGGTAACAATTTTTATTCGGTCAGGTATGCTAAAAAAGCTCTCCTTGAAACTTTTTAGTCTTAAAATCGTTATTAAACGTGAGTTATGCATCAATGAAATGTCCCGTTTTTTTTCAAATATGGTCATTCTATCACAGTCATATTTTATTTGATTTAGAGAGGGCTCCTTCATCTATCAACCACTACCGCTAACTGAACTAAACACAGAAGAATACGCATGTTTTCCCGTTGGTTGCAGCGTGAAAACAGTGTTTTTATTAAATTATTTGCGAAAGGAATTGACAGATAACCGCAAATAATCAGAAGTAGACAATGTGTTTCGATGGTGCTGCAGACGGTATATTCGAATTCCTCCGGGGCACGCTGCCGTATTACACTATAGCCGTGATACCACTACTGATAGTCATCTCGCCGATGACTCCTGTTCTGGGTGCCAATGAATTCGCAGTTTACCGCATGCAGCAGTTCGATCTACAAGGGGTTCCTCACGGTAATGTAATCAATCATTCGCGAGACTCGCGTTCTTTGGAATAATTTTTATTGATGAGAACTCCCCTCCTTTCAAGGCCGTTAAAATACACTAGATCTACTTTGTTTGTAAACAATAAATAATATACTCACTGCAAACAAAAATCCACTCAAATATTAAAACAATTTTTTAGGTTGATATAAGTGGCTTGCAATCATTCTGTGCGATGCTATATATATAAAAACATTTGTCCTACTACCAGTGGACATTGGCCTCATAAACTCATAAAGCCCCCTTTCTCGAGATCAAGCATGTAACTTGGTTAGCAGGCATTTCATGTCAGGTGGGGGGGGGGGTGACACTGAGAGACCACTTTGACTGGGGGGCCTTTATACATTAAGGGTGCACAACCTTTCGGAGAGTGCTGGCTAATTCATTGGTTTTGAAAATGTGTCATGGTCCACTAAAGTGATCTGGGAATGTGTGTGCGCTGCAGGCTGCTTAAGTAATTCGTAACTGTGCCACAGGCTGCTTAATTAAAGTGTGAATGTGTCACAGGTCACAAGCTATTTGGAACAGCACTCCAGATCATTGAATAACTGTAAATGCACTGCAATTCACTTAAGTGACCAGTTATTTCTTTTAAATGGTTAGCAGGTTGATTAAGTGATCTGGGAATGTCCCGCAGGCCACTTGAGGGATTAACAGTAAATGTATTGCAGGTCACTTAAATGATCTGGGAATGTGCCCATAGGTCACTTGAGGGATTAACAGTAAATGTATTGCAGGTCACTTAAATGATCTGGGAATGTGCCCATAGGTCACTTGAGTGGTATTTATATATAAATGTGTGCTGTCAGCAACTTGAGTGATATTTAAACCTGCCGCCAGCCACTTAAGTGATATGAAACAGTGCATCAAATCTATATATATAAAATTGATTTTCTGTCTGTCTGTGTGTGTGTATGTTCTCTATACAAATCTACAATTTTAGATTGATCGTCGCCAAATTTTGCATATATACCAAATGGGACCCGACTTGAACAATAGGCCACTTTAAAATTTTATCAGAGCAGGGCAAATGCCCCAAATGGGCAAAAAACTGTCAGGCAACAATGGTTTTTGGGCCTCAACAATCACTTTCCGAACGTTTACTTTGGTTACCGTGGTTCCCTAGCAATGCGTTTAAGACGTGTATATGCCTTTACAATGGTTTGTCATTTCTTCAAGGCTGTCAGTATATGCATAATATTTATGCCTTTTTATAATGGTTTGCCACATTTTCAATACTCCCAGTAATGAAGTTTTTTGAATAACGTCATAATCATCATCAGCATCGCTTTGAGCGTCAGGAAAAGGGTGATCCTCATAAAAATCAGTGTTAAAATTGCCGATTTTAATGTAGAAATGGGAAAATTTGGTGTGGTTTTCTGTCACATCAATAATTTTAAAAATTGTATTAAATACTCGATTTTTGAAATATTAAGTTCGCTTTGAGAGATATACGAAGTCCAGGAGATTAAATATGAAGTAATTAGCCGCACTTACTTTCGAGTTGGATATCCATGCAATAACATTGATTTCAACTTTTTATTTATATCTTCTCAAGCATGAAAAATTAATGTCTCCATATTGTCTTTTAATATTGAACTACATAAATTCATATAGTTTAGGATGTTTTAAAATTAATTATGGGCCCGTAAAAAGGACATCGAAAAAATTCCACAACTTTAAGCATTTTTGCAGCAGAAGTTCAAAGGGGGGGTGATCGAAATACCTAGCACCCCTTAAAAAAAGAAAAAATATACATTTATTTTTACGTTTCTTTAAATCTAGATTTGTTTCCTTCATGAGTCGCTATATTGGTGAACTTAGACACGGTTTGCATGTCCCTCAAAGAAAGAGGGAGATATCACATGATCCAAAAAAGCCTCATTGAAGAAAACCCGGGCAACGCCGGGTATTATAGCTAGTCATTTATAAATGTGCTGTGGACAGTCGAAATCTGGGAAAGTGTCACTTGATTAATTTTTACAAAACTAGGTTTGAAATCGCGGGCCACATCAGTTTACTCTGAGGGTCACATTTAGCCCACTGGTCATGGATTGAGCATTTATGCACTGTATCCTACTTTAGTTGAGCTCATAGACCAGCCTTTCTTACTGGCTCCCTAGATCAAGACTTCCAGCAGGTCCATTGAAATTCTTAGGCATATATAGTGTCAAAGATTTAAAATATATAAGATTGAATTTGACCTTTAAGCTAGCACCTACCAGCCTCCACCTTTGTAGATGATCTACACCAGTGATAGAGGTTCTGACACGAAGAAAACATTGGGGGGGGGGGTTTAAAGTGGCCAATTGTCCAATGTATACAGGAATCGAACCTGTATGCAGGAGTGGGGGGCTGTGTTGCATTGTATGTTCATTAATTATTAAGGATGGGCTTAAAGAGTTTTAGCCCCCTAGGTTCTGGTGGCACTTATGACTAAGGAACACCCATTTCGTGAAAGTAGGCATGAATCCAGACCGGGCGGGAGCCCAAGAGCCAAATAATAAGGGGAAAAATTAGTCTGTCTTGTAAAATATATGGCAAACCCACACAATAAATTTCCCCTTCGACACATTGCCTTGAATCTGCATGAAATGTGTTCCTAAAAAATGACAATCCGTAGTCCCTGTGTGATGCCCATCTCTCCTATCTGGCCCCACAGACTAAATTGTGCATCCATGATTTACATATATTCGCTAATGCTTAAAAATTATTACCATAATTTTTTTTGTGTGGTCTCGTAAGAGAGAAAATATTCTTTCTAATGCATATTATGTGTATTTTATCTTATCTAGGTAGCCGAGTTGCCCTTGTTAATATGGAAGCAAAGACAATATATTCACCTCCATATACTCGGCGCTGTGTCGTTGCTAGGTTATCAGAATTCACGCATGAACATTTCGCAAACATAATCCAACAAAATGCTGGAGCATTATTAATCATCTTACCAAGCAATTTTTCATCGCTCAGTGGAAAAGAACAGATGGTTAGTGTTAATATTATTAGTGCTTTATATTTTATTTTTAAACGTAAGCATGTGTGAACGTTTGCCGCATAAAAATTCTGTTTTTTCATGGCGTTTGGTCTGTAAGAATGTATAGTGAAACCTCAATATATTGACATTCTGCGGACCAACAAAAAATATCATTGTAGAAGAATTGGTATATTGAGTGGCAACATATTATCATCACATGCCATTAAATTTTTTTACTGTTGACATCTTTGCCAAATCAGCATTGTTAGTACCACAGAAAAATGTGCTTTTGGGTATATATTTACCCAAAAAATTTTTTATCAGTTTTCCACTGTAAAGCAGCCTATCGCAACGAACTTTGGCATATCTCACAAAAAGTGGTGATAGAAAACTTTTGGTGTCACCAACTTTGCGATAAATCTCTTTACAAAGGCAAACTAATTTTTCTTTTGTTTGAATGAATACCCCAAAAACTTTTGGTATCAACACTTTCGGTGATCAGGTGGTCTGTGCCAAATAACTTTTTTATTTGGCATTTGGCAAATGCCAAATAAAAATGTTATTAGATGTCCTCGGAAGAACTAAAATATGTGACAAGTTTAAAAATGTATTGAAGGATATTTTTCGAGCGAGATGTAAAAAATATCGTTGTAGAGCGTTTCAAAATCTAAAAATATTGTTATAAAGGAGTTTATCATAGTATAAGATATCTTTGTATCAAGAGGAATTTTAACATTAGACGATAGGTGATTCCAAACAAGATTTGAAAAATATCATTGTAGAGGGATGTAAATCGAGTATCGGTGTAACAAGGTTTCACTGTATTTTAAAATTTATGAAACCTATCTTATAAGTATGTGAAAGTTTTTTTTCTCCCGTGTTCATAATGCAATATAGTGCTATAAGTTTTAAAGTCAGAGTAACTTGAATACCATCAAGCATTTATAGATTGAGTTTGATTGATGAGCTTGAGTCAGAAATAATTTAAATTGTTTTTTTTCCAATTGTACGAAAAAAGAATGGGGGAGGGGGGGGGGAATACCTTCTGTGTGTGACCATGGGACAACCTCATTGAGTCCGTTCCAAAACATGGCAAGTAGTTTTACAATCTAAACTGCTTCCAACAAAGTGTCTACTTATTCTACTTTGTTATGGTGCCCAATACATGAATTGTTTGATTATTTCATAGGTTTTTGCTGTCTCGTTTGTCTGTGTCAAAAGACTTTTGAAACAGCATAAAAGTAAATTAGTTTTTTTCTTCTGAATTTAAGAAGTTTAGATACACAATTTTTTGTTCATAATAGTTTGTAGTGAGGCAGCATTTATGTTTCATTGGATAGATTTCATTAAAATATCAAATGCAAAATTTGCAGACACATTTATGGTTATTTAAAGACTTTTGAGTGCTTAATATAGTCCTTTAAATTTTGGTTTATAACCTGCATCAACACTAGTTGAATATGTCATGAAATAACAAAACATTTCATTCATAGGATGCTTTGCAATCATGTTTTGAATTTCACATGAATTTCGCTTAAAATTTCACATAAAAATTACCTTTTTTACAAAGAAAATGACGTGGGTAGTCCAAAATTTATTACTGTTTTTACCACTTTGAGACACTTTCTATCAAAAAATGTTATTAAGCTTCACTCCTGTAACATTTTATGAAAAAAGTGCTAATAAAGATAGTTGGATACCTCTATAGGGGATTTTATCAAGGTGATAATTTATGCAAGAAAATAATTTCGCTAAGGAACAGACTTTAAGGATTCTACTGTATTGGAGATAGATTTCTTGATCCAACTTGATAGGGTTTTTTTCTCTCTCATCAATTGTAGAGAGTCATGGAGCTCGAGAAATCTTTACTCGAAGAGGATGTGCCAATTCCAGTGTACTTTACTATACAGTCACCACAATTGCTTGACATCTACTACAGTATGGAGAGGTCATCACCTCAGCAGAACCAAAAAAGGCTGTCAGCTGCACAAGGTGAATAATTCATGATCAGTTTTCAAAGAGTGTTATTACTTTTTTTTATGCTGGGAAATTGCTCCACTGACAGATTTAATAATTGAATTGTTTCTCTTTTTTTTCTTTTTTTTCTATGTAAATTTGATAGAACTCTTCAACTCTATCTCATCTAGTGGTTATCAATTGGTTGTATCCGGACCACCATCTAAAGCCCTTAAAGATGTACAGATAACAAGCATACAGGCAAAGTTCTTTTGCTGTTTTTTTTTTCATTATCACCTTTAAGATTTGATTACTAATGTTGTGCTTGTTTTAATATTTATGCCTGAAACACATATTCAGTCCTTATTTTATCAATATTTTATTTGGTCAAGGGATGGGATTTTCAATTTTTGTAAGAAATACAGTATTTTACCATGTACAAGGAACCTCCTGATTTTTTGGGCTTAAAATTTGAAAAAAAAGTTGGACAAATATATCTACTATCCATGTGTAAGAAACCCATCACATTTTTTAACCCAATTTTTGGCAAAAAAATGCCTCTTTATACATGTTAAAATACAGTAATTGATCATATAGAGACCCCACAGTATTTACATATTATCCATTCAAGTTGCCATCATGAGATAACAGCGAACTACATGCCCGTGTAGTTCGCCCGTGTAGTTTGTCCCCACTACTGTGTATCTACATATCACACAGAAAAGAGGTTGCTTAAAATTAACTATTGCTGGTATCATTACTGGCAGTTTAGCTCACTGGCACGGATAGTGCCAACACCACTGCGTATTTTAACTCTATTCTGTGTAAAAAAAATTCTTAGTAAAATATATTCAAATTTTTGTTAATCTACTACATTAATCGCTTTTCTACAACTAATTTTTTGATGGAACAACTTTTTGCTGTATGGAGACTTGAAAATTAATTATTTATTTATCTAAATTTTTTTTTTTGTTTACTACAAACTTTTTTCTTTATTACCTTATAACCTGGCTTGATGAATCTGAGGTTCCAGGTCATCATGGTGATTAAAAAAAATGGAATTAATTCCCAAACTATTTTATGTGTAATTAAATTTTTGAATCTTAAAAGCGATGCACAAAATTAATATAATAATTAATAATAAATTGGGATTTATGTCAATCATCCTAATTAACCAATAATAACCCTAATTTCATAACCAATGTTATGGCATCTGCTAACAGGTCAAAAGGTCACCAGAATCTAAAAGTCAAAGGAAAAAATAGATTCAGACTTTTTTTTCCCAAATATATATATATATATATATATATTTGGCTGCTAAAAAAGTTTTTTTTTTCTCTTTCTATTTTTTGCCAAATTTCTCAGTAGCCTAGCATAGTTTTTGCTAAAAAAATGTAAAATGCACTGTCGTGGAATTAAAAAATTTTGCGTCATTCTTAGCTTTAATTTAGCTATCAATTATAAAAATTTTGAGGCGCCAACATCGATTTTCTAGTTGCCATAATGACTGGTGCCTGGGAGTTGTCAAACCCCAGTATATACCTTTTATTTTATTGTAATTCTTTTAATTTTTACTGTGATTTATTTTTCTATTTTGTCATTTGTGTATCATGGGTCTGTTATCAATGAAATATAATTTATTCCAAAGAAACTCAATTTTTAAAAAAAATATTCATTCATTATTCCACAGGGGAAGTTATCAGGTTTTGGTGTGGAAGAACAGTTGCCAACCATTGCCATTGTTGCCCATTATGATGCGTATGGTATTATTCCTGTAAGGATCAAAATGTTTATTCATTATTTTATGAATCTATTTAACACTCAAAAAAATGTTTAGTCTTAAATAAATATTATTTTTTTGTTCTTTTATGAAATTTATAGCATTGGGATCTAATGAACATTGCCATAAAATTTATGTTGAACTTAATTGGAATTAACAAGTTTAATTAGGATTCTATGTATTATTTTTCAGTCCTTATCATTCGGAGCTGATAGTAACGCCAGTGGTGTTGCAGCATTGCTTGAACTGATAAGATTGATGTCTCGGCTGTACACTAGCTCGAGAACACATCCAAGGTGGAGTAGTAATTAAATTCTGAAGGTGGTAAAGATACAGTTGAGCCCGCTTATAACAAAATCAGAAATTATAAAGTATTAATTTATTGTGAATTTTTTTACATCCCAGTGAACCTGCAATATCAAATTAATGTTAAAAATATTGCTTACTGTTGCTGTATTTATGAATATCAGATATAGCAAAGTTTTTGGCAAGAATGAAATTTTGTTCATAGGATTAAGTTTCACAAAATCATAAGTTTAGAAACAAAGTCTAAATGTGAGTACTACTATACTATTCTAATAAAGACTATGGGTCCGTTCTATCAATGCCATCTATATCCAGGTAACTCTTGTTGGATTCCCAGATCAAATTGAATAAAGAGAAATCACATAACCAGTTCTGTTTATAGCAGCGCTCTGTCTTTGCAAATTGTGTAACTTTTCCCACCTGTGGTTCCCTTGTCTCAGTGAACATTTATCCACTGCACCCCAAAGTTGAATCTAATAAATGGAACTACTCCAAAGCAGCAAATAGGCACACACACCAAAATTTACATAGTGCCTCTGACATAGATCGGCAACACCCCTAGAAGCCATGACGCACTTTGAGAACCACAAACTTGACAGTATATGAGTCTAATATTTTATTCAAACCTATGTGAATATTTTTACTATTTGTGTGAATAATTTTTATTTTAATTATAATCAAATTTTCAAGGACCACCTCTCCCATATTCATGGGCCACAGGTTGAGAAACTTTGCTTTCAAGTGGATTCCTCTCATTAGACTTGAGTATTTATCATGTATCGGTTATGACAAATACCAGATATAGCAAATGTATTTCATGTTCCAGTGTGATTTCGTTATTTCCAGGCACAAATGTCAATCATGCATGTACAGAATAAAAAAGAAAACTGTTTCAGATGTGTTTTTGCATGATTTATCTCATTATGAATTATTTTTTCAGGTTCAATTTATTATTTTTCTTATCTGGAGGTGGGAAATTCAATTTTCAAGGTACCAAGAAATGGATTGAGGATAATGTTGATAGCTCTGGTAAGCTACCAAAAGTATGAATATACAAGCAGAAACCATCTTCCATGAATTATAATATTATTCATCAATATTATTATAATTATAATATTTTTTTAATGTGTTTTGCAGAAAATGTGTGTTATATGATTTTACCAATGCTTATTTTGACATTTCTAAGCACCATTCATATTATTTTTATTATTCATATTAGTTTTAGTTATATTCATTGGTGCCAATGCTTCCAATTTTTTTGCCCTATCAAAATGTTTTGATAAGGCTACTAAACCAGATTCTTCGAATTTTCTGTATTTTGTACTGTTTCTTGTTAACAGTTGGCGTACTGTGAAGGAAGTTTGAAACCAAGCATTGCCATGATACAAAAACTAGTCGCCTGTCTCTTACAACTTTGGTCTTTTCTACGCCCACTGTTGTGCAATCTTAGCAGATTGCTTGGTCGTCAGTCGAAATTTCACCTTTTTTTGAAACGGGAAACCATCCATACACTTGAGTTTTATCCATAGCAGCATTACCATAAGCTTTTTCTAACATCCTAAAAGTTTTTGCTGCTTTTTTCTCAAGCGGGAAGCCAAACTTCATAGACCTGCACTGTTAACATAAGTCTGCCATGATTAAAAACGAAGGAAAAGCTAAACAGCTTCCACGAAAAAATTCACGAATGCTAAACACAACCTTCCCAAGCAATGCCACTTGGCAGATTGGCTCAGGAGGAGTAGTTTTACGCTTACCTAGTAGGAGATCCATGTACTAATGGTGCTGTACTAAGGTAATTCCGGTTGCTTTTGGGTGCGCCCCTATATTATAAAAACCAAATAATGCTTGGACGTCATGTGAAGTTTTTCCAGTATGGCTTTTACCATAAGTACATCCTGGCAGTGGAATTGTTGAAATTATAAAAAAAAAAACGCCCAGAAAAGCTGCAAAGCTGCATTATTAATCAATAATGAACAGAAGCATTCTACAAGCCTGTGGCATAATTGTGAAGTTTTGACCATCAACTGTTACTAATTTAGTTGAACCATTTACTCAAACTTTTACAAGTTTTAAGACTTCATATTTTAGCTCTTTTACACATGAAGATATTTAATCATATCTTATATTTTCTTAAGGGATTCAACTCGTTTGGTATTAGATAAGGGAGATTCTAATGTACATACATTTATGTATTACAACATTATTAGATTATCAGTTTTAAAGTATTAAATTGGAAGCATGAAAAATTGTGTATGCTTGTGAGAATAAAAAAATTTTAATGGTGTATTTTTTTTTTTTTAATATTTTTGTGCCAATATTGTATAGTTTCGGGCAAAGTTATTCTTTTTGATTAATTGCTATTTATATGTCATTGAGTTGAAATGATGCAAAAAAAAAATATTTGTTGCAGATGGGAGTTTGTTGCCTGATGCATTATTTACAATGTGCCTAGATACTATTGGGAGCAAAGATTCTCTATATTTGCATGTATCAAAACCTCCTAAAGAAGGAAAGCCTGGAGATATTTTCTATAAAGTACAGTAGTTTTAGTATTAATTTTCACATGCTATTTTCATAGGATTTGGTATTAATTTCATGATATTGAAGAACTGATGTCGTGACTTTTTTGAAAAATTTAGAAATTGTTTTGGATTTTTAATCTTCAAATTTTACTCAATATGCCTAAAAATTTATGGATTGTTTAAGTTAAATTACTTTTTTAAATTTGTCATACTCAAAATCTCTCTCTTACAAAATTTGTTTAAAATTTTTCTATCATAAACAAGAGTGATTTAGAGATGCTATATTTTATATTGCTTGAACAACATTAAAGAACAACAAAATGAAGCATGGTTATATTTACCAATAACTTTGCCAAAGATTTGTGTATCACTGTTCTATTATACATAAATGTTTGTGTAGAAAAAAGTTTTTTTTAATCATTACTATATGTTATCTGTGATGGTGATATTTAAAATCATAATTTTACACAGGAATTGCAAAGAGTTGCTAAAAGTGTTGATCCGAAAGTAGAGATATCGTTAGTGCACAAAAAGATAAACTTGGCTGAAGAAAAGTTAGCATGGGAGCATGAGAGATTCAGTATCAGACGTCTGCCTGCCTTCACTATATCTCAATTGCAATCTGCTAAAGTTTTAGATAAAAATACAATACTTGACACCAAGTATGTATTTGCATTGGAGAATTATTTCTTAATGACATTTTTGCTGTTTTTCCTTGTATTGAATGCTACTGTTATTGTATAGTTGAATCCCATTTTATCGAATACTGTTATAGTAAAAATCTTGTTGTAAACTTTTCTAATCCTTAAATAAGTTCACATACAAACAATGTTTTGTTAATTCTGATGTTATGAAATGAAAAATTCTGTTATAACAAATTCAAAAACAAGCTTCTGAAAAGAGAACAAGAGAGTACGGAACATTCCAATGATCCTGTAAAATCTGTTTCAAAGAATGAACTTGCTGAACTTTTAGGGAAGAAAAGTTGTTCCTTCTATGGCTTTGTGGGGGGGGGGGGGGTTCAGGAAATTTTATGGTATGGCTTGTGAAGAGAAATTTTAACCGCTACAGTGTGTGAAGGAGAAATAAAATCTGTGGTAAGCCAGTGGCTACGTGTTAAGAATGTTTCATATTTTTTCTATTTCAAAATGAATGACCTTGAGGGGAAACAATTTTCAATTAAAGAAAAGATTATTTCTGAAGTTGATACCTGGTGTAAATAAAAAAAATGTGACATTAAAATATGACATATTTCCATCTGCTCTTTCAACATTTTTAAAAAATCAGACTAAGTTGGAGTTTCAAATTCAAACAGCATTTAGACTAAACCCCATAGAAAAAAGACTAGATTTTCTCAAATTTTCAAAATGTGGATGTAGCAGTCTTTAAAGGACATTCATTCCCGAAATGTGCCAGTTACCACTCACATGAGAAAAGACTTTGGAATTTACATATGCTTTTGGATGTAAAATCTTCCAAACATTTGTTTTAAGCATTGCACACGTATAGTTTAGAGGAGTTTATTTCCTTGGGTTTCAAAATACTTGTGCAAAAAAGAAAAACTATGGATTATTTGCCTCAAGTATGTTAAGTAAATAAAACTTATCCAAGAAATTCAGTGCCTTGATCTGAGTTGCTTTGAGTAATTTTTTATATTTAACTTCATTCTTTTTGTTATCTAGCAAAAAACTTTTATCATTCCTTTTATTACCTTATCAATTAGCTTACCACTGATTTTATTTCTTTTTCACGCACCATATTGGTTAAAATAGCCATACCATAAAATTTCTTACTTTAATCCCCACAAGCCTTAGAAGGACAACCCTTCTTCCCCCAAAAGTTCATCACGTTAATTCTCAGAAACTGATTTTATGGGATCATTTTTGGAACGTTCTGTACTCTTTTGCTAACATTCAGAATCTTTTTTTTGAATTTGTAAATAAGTAATTCTTTACGTAGAGTCAAATCATGTTGCAACAAAATTTTTTTAACAAATGTTAAAATTCATTAAATTGGAAATTCCTTTGCAATAAAATTTCATTATGACGAAGTGATTTCTTCAGTCTCTTGGAGTTCGTTACAACAGAATTTGACTGTAGTAAAACCTTGTTTGCCATATCAGGTAAATAAGGTTAATAATAATATCAGGTAAATAAAGGTCCAGAATTTTTTTGTAGGGTCCAATTTTTGTGAAAATAGTAATAAATTTGGTGAAAAGTAATTAATATTTTGTAGGAAACAAAACAATCTAGTTAATTTTTCTAAAAAGAAATGCCAAATTCATGGTTGTATTAATTTGTATTTTGTGAAGGGTCCAGGAAAATGGATCCAAACTTTGGCTGGACAGACTCCCTGCATGTAAGATAACTTTATTTGCTAAAAGTTTATTTTTACGAAATCAAAGTGAATACTGTAATACTTTGGCTAATGAAGCTAATTCATTCTGGAATCATGTTTGTTAGCCAAAATGCAATTCTACATTGGTTTCTATAGAAAACTGTTTAATTCATTCCAGGTAAACTGCCGGAAATTTAAAAGCTAAGTTTTGAAAACACCAAGGAGTATTATATAAAAGACAAAATTGACAGAATGCTAAAATGAACAGCTTCAATTCTTTACAAGAAGATTAGATATTGGAGATCTTCTTATTCTACACAATCCATATACCCAACACCTGCTTCAAACTACTAAAGCTGGTGTTTTGTTTGTCTTTTTTCCCCCGAAACAAATAGTAGACCCCCCCCCCCCACTTATACTGTATAAAAATTTGGAATAACTATGTATTTTAAAAACTGAATTTTGTTTTGTCTTTTGTAAATTAGTACTTCAATTTAAAACTTTCCCTATACCATGGGTTTTATTGCTTTAATTATTAAATGCAAAATTGAATTTAAATTCAAAATTAATTCCTTTTACCTTTTAAAGCAGGCACAATTATGATAAAATATTATATTGTAAAAAAAAGTGAATTTTTTCCATGTCGTTTTCATGTATTCGTGTCATGATAAACATATTTTTATAGGGATAAAGTTAACATTGATAAGCTCAACAGGAATGTTAAAATCATTGCTGAAGCTCTTGCAAGGATCATGTACAATATCAGCGGAGAAAAAATGAATCCTGAAATATTTGTTAATGCATTGGTTAGTAAGATACATTTTATTTTTGATTATATTCTGCTGTTTCATCCTGTGATACAGATTGTAAGGGAATTTATGAACTTGCTATTAAGGAACTGGTGATCTAGTACCAATGTTTGTTTTTACTGATTTTCTATTTTTTTGCACAAAAGTTAAATGTATAGGATGCATTTAATTTCTGTGCAAATCAGACTACAAGCATATAGAAGCCTTGCATTGAGAGTTGTTTACCCTTGGTTTTATTGAGCTAGTAATTATTGCACAATTGCAGCTCTGTTAATTATGTGGTTTTCTGTTGGTTATGTGGTGTTGTTATCTGTTTCCCATATTTTAAAAATATTCAAAATTTGGAAGATGGATGGCAGCACCAACAAGGTAACATGATGGTAACACAAACAAGCAAAAGTCTGACAATATAAATACGTTAGAGTCACTCATACACACACACATGTTCTTACATTTACTGATTCATTAGAAATTCTGCAGAGGAATGTGCACAAGCTGCATGTACAATTTTTTAATAGTAGTAGTTGAGTAAAAAAAATTATTTGTGCTAAACAATTATGTGGATATATTTTCAATGTATTTGCAATGAAGCAAGTCAAACTTCATGCACTTGAAAACTGATGATAAATTTTGAATCTCATAAAAAAACCAGTTATAATTCTCATTTGAATTTTAGTCATTGAAATAAAAAGGTTGAATGAGCATCACTGTGCTAAAATTTGCAAATGCCCATAATTAAGCTTTGATAATTATTTCAATGATTATTATTACAAAATAAGATTTCATGGAATCCTCATATTTTTTCATACAGTATTTTCCATTTTTTAATTTAATTTTCTCAGGGTGTACAGAAAGATTATCTTAATGCATGGATTGAGTATTTGACTCGACAACCTCGAAGCATGCAGCATCTTTTACTTGAACCCGGAAAACATCCAGTTGTGATCGCCCTCGAGCAGGCTATGAGTCATTTCCTGAAAGATGTCAAGACTTCAACTTTCAGACCAGACAAGAGGTTAAATTAATTGAAAAATAATTTTTGTTCATGAACACCTTTTTTACTTCAAATAATTTCAAACAAAAAAATTTTACTTTTAAAGAATAATGTGTACATCTGGAGATAAATGTAACTCTCCATTTTTACTATGAAGGTTTCGACAGCTGGCTGATGCGAAGATAAATCCAGAAAAAAAAATTCATTTGATAAGTTGCCATCTGGTGGCAGTGTCAGCAATGTGAGCTTTGGCTTGAGTTAGATCTGGCTGTCCATGTATGGCCTGTTCAGTGTACATAAGTTTTAAGGAAGAGAGATGGATAAGGAAGAGATGATGACCTTTGTCTAGTGATGTAGGATGCTCACCCTCAAAGGAAGAGTACGTGGGTTCGATTCCCCATAGTTGGGGAGTTGAGTTTTCTTTCTTAGATTTACCTTCACATCAGCCAACGGTCAAAACCTTCATAATACATAACATAAACATGTTGGGGTAGATCGAGAAGCTATCCATACTTAGAATAAGACAACCATAAATACATTTCATGGGCATTGTATAATATTTTATCATGTATATATATATATAGTTTATAATTTTTGCGATTGCATAAAAAGCCACCTCGTTGGGCATTTTGCCTGTTGTAGCTTTGTATTTATAATGTGTACACACTATAATTTATTTTCTATCAAATGATTTTCTGCCTATAATCTGCAGATTGTACATTAAAAAACATCCAGATTTCTTGGTGATGATTATAGGCTGTTTATTATTCAGTTCTTTTTTTCTCTTTAACTAGAAATAAATTACCTTTTGGGCAAGGTAATATACATAGGGAAACAACATCAGTAAACCAAAAAGCTGTTGTTCTCTTCGTATTTTTGGTTTACTTTGTTTCCAGGCTTGTAATTTGGAGGGAGGGTCAGGGTGATTACTGATTATGGGTAGGAAATTACAGTAAGTATTCAGTAACATGGTATGGTCAAGCTGCTGAAAGTTTTGCAGTACACAGATTGAAGTGATTTAAGTCCCTTTGCCAAAAATTACTGTCGATCCATTGATCTTAGAGGCATACTTCTAATTAGAAAAAGTATCCAAATAATGGGTAGACTTCAAATACATCATTCATATTGCGAAAAAGGGTTGCATAGTTATCAAAAAAATTATACAAATGCAATGCCACAACAGGCTGAGAAAAAGGTGGATGTCATCATAAATATGGATGTCATATTTCAAAAATACAGCAACCCAATTAAAAATGTAGTTAAACAATAAATATATACATGATGAAATATTATACAATGCCCATGAAAATACTTATGGTTGTCTAATTCTTAGTGTGGATAACTTCTTGATTCACCCCAACATATTTATCGTATTTCTTTTTAAATGTGTCAATTGTGTTATAATTTACTTCCTCCAGGGGCAAGCTATTCCATTAATTAACAACCTTATTAGAGAAAAATTCTGTGCGACACCATAATCTCTCATTGTCCCTTACCAATCTATACTAGCGTCCCCTTGTAAAAGCAGTCGATTGACAGTGAATTAATGAATCATGGTCGATCCTATCCATCCTGTTGAAAATTTTGAACACTTCGATCATATCTCCTGACACCTGCATTCATCCAATGTAAACATATTCAAAAAATGAAGTGTCTCTTCATAACTCAAGCCCTGTGTGCCAATAAGGGACATGCGTAGCTCTTCTATGCATCCCTTCAACCAAGTCTATGTCCCTCTGTAGGTATGGTCTCCAAAGCTTACAGCATACTCCAGTCCAGGACAAACTAAGCCTTGAAACAGCGGAAGAATGATTTTAGGAGAATGCGGAGAGACCTTTTTGAAAATGAGACCAAGCATTCTATTCACTTTTTTGACCACCACTAAACAATGTTCAGAAAACCTAAGCCGCTCATCAATGAGAATTCCCAAATCGGTGACTAGTGACATCCTGGATAGTGACACCATTCAACTCGTAAGAGAACCGTGGGTTGTTCGAACCAAAATGAGTGACCATGCACCTGTCAATTCTAAACGTCATGCTCTATTCATTTGCCCATGCTGCAATCCTGTTTAAGTTGGTCTGGAGCAACTCCCTATTGCATTGATTCCCGATTACCCCCATTAGCTTCACGTCATCTGCGAATTTGCTAGCAATCTCATTGATACCCTGATCGAGTTTATCGATGAAAAGTGAAAAAAGTATGGGTGCCAATGACACTTTCTTGAGGAACTCCACTTGTGACGCCTGTTCAACCAGAAAATTCCCGGTTCACCATAACTCGTTGTGACCTATCTTTTAACCATGATTCTATCCAATTCAGCAAGTTGCCCCCAATCCCAATCTCGTGTAAACGCATCAAGAGTTATTTGGTCAATTTGTACTAAAACACCAGTTAGAGAAGGTGGCTGCCCTGTCTCTCCTGAGCTCGACAAAAAATTTCATGTTTCTAAGTGCAATATTTGCTGAGATATTTGTATAGGCATACACAGATAACACTATAATCTTGGCTTGAGGGGGGGGGGGGGGTTAGAACCCCAAAACCCTCCTTTGCTATTGGATATGGATATTTATATGTCAAAATTTCTGAAAATGAGAAAAAGAAGCACATAAACTAATGGACATTCTATATGTTCTTCCCCTCATTTTCAGCAATTTCCGAATTCAAATATCTCAGCAAATATTACACTTAAAAACATGGAATGGTTTTGTTGAGCTCAGAATAGACAGGGCAACAGCTTTCTAATTAAGTTTTTGTGGATGGTGACCGAATAAGTTTTTTTTTTAAATTTTTATAAGTATATGAAAATATGATCTGGAGTCTACATGTTATTTGGATACTTTTCTAATTGGAAGTATGCCTCTAGGATCAACTTTTTGCCAGTAATTTGTGGTAAAGGAGCTTAAACATATGAATTCAGTTTACATGGGAAATGAAAAGGCCGTGATCTTTCACTCAGTAATAGGGAAAAATTGCAAAGGATTATGGGAAAGATGCAAAGAATTATAAAAAGGTGAAAAAATGATTTACACCATCTTCATTGGTGGGGGGCAAGGGGGGAAAATTTCCAAGCATGTTTATATTCACCAAACTGACCCCCTATTTAAACCAAATCTTGTACGTATAAACAGGTCTATAGTCGAATTTCATTATCACTGACAATTGATATAATTTTGGGTTATAGAAAATATATTACACAAGAGGATTAAAATTACTCAGAAATTTGAGGTACACAAAAGTTTGATTGCATTTTTTTTCCTGAAAAACACCTACCAAATCAATTTCATTTTGAATCAGGTTAGTTCAAATAAAAATGCTAAGAATGTAACTTTGAATCATCAGGCTCGTTAATAATTTGATTTTATAATTTTATCCTCATAGTGAAATTTAAAAAAGTTTTTCCATGAGTTTGAATTATATGTATTGCCAACATAAGGAAATTTGTAATATTATATAAAACATTTTAAAAAATTAAATGTATTGCGAAATACACTTTTATAAATATGCATTCATATGATTTCAGAGAACCTGAAGTTGTTTTCTTTGAGCCTATATCAACACAGATGAATGCTTATAGGTAATTTTATTTGATTTATAAAAAAAATCAGTTCTCTTGAAAAATTTCCATTTACAGTGAAAAATGTTTTGTTCATAAGGTACTTGAAAGTAATTAAAATAATAGTATATTGCAATAAGAATAAGTAATTGGTGTTGTGCTTCATAAGCTTCACTACACCCGCGGCGCTAGGGCTGTCTCTACAGAAAGACCAGACACACCTCCACGTTAATATTCTAATGAAATTCTAACGTATTGGAGGTGGGCTAGAAAGGGGGGGGGGCTGTCTCTACAGCAACATGGTATCCCTGAGCAAAGTTATATTCTTGTACCCTTTGCCTGAAAGTATGTCTTTAAATACTTACTCTCAAAAATCATGGCATCAGATCTCATTGTCTTGAAAATCTCCCTGAAATTAAGCAGCTGTGAAGCTAATCCAGTCTCACATAACATGACATCGTGTCTCACCTAACATCAGTTATCGTAAGTCGTCTCCCAGACATTTTTCTTTCCTCCCCCTAAAAAATTACAAGAATTATTATTTATTTATTACATTCAGTGACGGCTCGTGGTCAAATGTTCTGGGGTCGCGACAACAAAATTTCATTCCAAGATACCAGGAGTCAATTTTTACAAATATGATTTTTCTAATTTATTTATCGTAATTAATCAGATAATTTGTGTGTTGAAATTTTATTTTCAATATGTCTGTCCAAGTAAAAAAAAATTCTTGCCCAACCTGGCAGTATAGAAGTAAGCAGTCAGTACAGTGTACCTGACCACGATTTTTTCCACAAAATGCTGAATTTAGTTTGTTTGCATGTGTGTGAGTTGTGTAGTGTATGTGTGTGTAAAGAATGAAAAGAGCCAGAAAAGGATTGTTTACTAATCTTTGTAAAATGAGTGCTTTTTTATTATTATTATTAAACAAACAATAAATTGCTAGGTACAAATACAAATACAAACATAAATTACACAAAGACAGTGACACAAAATACACATATATTACATGCACTGTGTAGCCCAAGGGATGGTAAGGTTTTTCCAGCAGGCATATGATTTTTATTATTGATTTTTCTTTTCCTTCAGCAACAGCTCTTTTATATAGGGTGTATTCTCGATTTTTGAAATATTGAGTTTGCTTAGAGATACGAAACCCAGAAAATTAAATATGAAGTAATTAGCCGGACCTACTTTTGAATTGGATATCTATGCAATAACATTGATTTTAACTTTTTATTTATATCTTCTCAAGCATGAAAATTAATGTCTCTGTTTTGTCTTTTACTATTCAACTACATAAATTAATATAGTTTAGGATATTTTAAAATTGATTATGGGCCCATAAAGTACATCGAAGAAATTCCACAGCTTTAACTAAGCATTTTTGTAGCAGAAACAGGCAGATGGATAACTTGAAGTTGGGGGGGGGGGGGGTCAAAATACTTGGTGTCCCTTAAAAAGTAAAAAAATACATTGTGTTTCAAAAAGAATCACCCAATTTGAATTGTGTATAGTACGAAAAATATTGAACATAGACACTTGAGATTAATTTTATATTACATGGCCGATCAAAGTTTTTTACAAACCAAATTAAAGGTGCTCAAAATGTCCACCTTGCGATGCATACGTCTATACGGTAGTCAAATTCGTCCCAAACTTTTGTGAGCATGTTTGCATCCACTGCTTCCATGACTGCTGTTATGCATATCTTCAGTTCGGCTAATGTTGTTGGAAGGGGAGGCACTAAATGTAGTCTTTTATAAACCCCCACAAGAAGCAATCGCACAGTGTGAGGTCTGGCAATCTTAGAGGCCAGTGATGTTTAACTGAATCATCAGGTCCCGTCATTTAGGAATGTGATTGTTCAAAAATTCTTGAACATCTAAGCTCCAGTGTGGTGGTGCCCCGTCCTGCTGGAAAATGAAGTCATCCGAATCGGTTTCTAACTGTGGGAAAAGCCAATCTTGACAAGCACTGAAGTGGCGGTCGAAGGAAGAACATCAAGGTCTGCTACCTGTCGGCACCTGCATAAAATTCGAGATTTTCCTCTTTCTACCTATATATTCAATCAAAACGGGTTAAAAGTTGAAAAGTTATAATTTTTTTTTTAAATCGGATGATTCTTTTTGAAACAGCCTATGTATATTAGATGTATTTTACTATACATATATATTATTAACATGCATTGGACTGTAATTGATTTCAAATCACTGCATTAATATCTGTGTTTTTGATCACATTAAATATATTGCATTCTGTATTTCTATTACTAATTGTGTGATTAGCAAGAGAAAACACAAAAACAATGCAGTTGAAGGAATCATAAGTAATAAAAAGGGAAAAAAGTAGCAAAGAAAAGAATTGGTTTAACCTAGTGGTGGGTGAACATTTTAGGAGCGACCCATAAAGGTTAACCCCAAAGGTTATCGTTAGTTCGACTTATCAGAAATTCTGATTTCAGAACGGGGAAAAATAAATATTTATTGAAATAACAGTGCTATTAACAAATATCTTATTAATAAATAACATATCAAACTTCCGAAGATTAAGAAATTCAGAAAAATAAATTATTCCAAGTTAATCCTATTATATTATTGAATGATAATGTTTGGAAATAAACTACATGTATATACTTGATTATGGAAATGGATGCATACATAATACTCTTATAAATGAAAGAATCATAAACAATGTGTGTACAAAATTCTTTCTGTGAAGAAAGTGCAGTGATTTTTGACTCTCTCTCTCTCTCTTTGTCCTTCTTTCATGAGAAAATCATTCACTTTTTGTAGCAGAAAAATCAGTATTCAAAATGAATCTGCCGAACTCTAATGTTAAATACTGAATTACGTTGCTAAATGCTAGATTCTCTTATATGCTAAATTATGTTTCCAAAAATGCAAAATTGAATTGATAAATGCAAAATTAAATTGATAAATGCAAAATTAAATTGATAAATGCGAAATTAAATTGATAATTCTACTATTAAATTCTATGTTTTAAATTTCTCTCAATCCAGAAAACTTCGAATTAAGGGAAAATTTTAATACTAAAATACGGAAAATGGATATTTATTTTAAGAAAATTTCCCTTTTGAGTAAATTCTTCACACACACATTGAAAAATGTGTTGCCATCTATCGATGAAAATATGTAGTCAAGTACCCTTAGTAAATTATTGAACTGTGTGTATAATTAAAAAAATTTTTTGTTTGATCAACTCAAAATTTTCAGAAATGTCAAAAAAATTCCTAAGCAGATCATTTTTTCCCAAGGATATGAGAAATATATCACTAGATACCATCACTGGGGCATGGTTTCTAGTGTGCTCAAAAGACACAATAAACTGTGTGGGATTTTTCTTTCCCTCTCCACTGCTATATTTTTACATACAGAGCTATATGGATCAGGGTGCTACTCCTAGAGTGCCAAAAATATGAACTGAACTTGTCGCTTACTTGAATCTCTTGCTACAAGTGTTGAATAATTCTCCTGCAAATTGAAACCATATTTCACGCGCGCGCGCACACATCAGGATTTTTTTTCTCCTTAAACAGTAATAAAATCCATGGGATCTGTATTAGTTTTGAGACATTAAATTAACATTCAGATACCTTAGGACATAGTTTGATGCCTAGAAGTTTTCTTGGGGGGCGCCTTCATTACGAGTCACCCCGATTGCATTCATTCCCTGTCAAATCAGCAACAGTTTAGGATTACAAAGTTGAAAACACAGTCAAAAACTTTGGTGCAGATGTAGTTTAAATATTTGAAAAATTACATTTCCTACAGGTAAAAGTTGTCCTATGTTACCACCATGAGCCACTGTTATATCTTCATATTTGGTAAGATTTCTCTTTTGACACCTCAAAATTAATAAATATATTGGTTTGATTTAAAGAATTGTGTGGAACAGAAACAAAATTTATTTCATTTATGATTGAAATTAACAGTGTTTGCTTGCAGGGCTAGAACTAGAGGGTGGCAGTGAGGGGCAACTGCCCTGGGCAGCAGTTTTAGATGGGAACAAAGAACACTGTTATAAAATTAACTAATTTTAAAGTTGGCGGGGGGGGGGGGCAAAATTCCTAGTTAGGGCCCTGTTTGCTTCTATCAATTAGTTTCATGTAATACCTCCTGATGATGTTGGTGTTTGAGAAATTTGTTCAGTCGATACTTAAACTTGTGATAGCTCCTTAACTCAAAAAAGGCTTATTCAAATATGTGATTTTTCAGTTGCTTGTGCATACTGGAGCTTATTTTTATTCATCTTTCGTGTGAGATTTGTTTGGGCAATAATATATTTTAAATTCTATTTACTTTACTAGGGTGAAACCTGCTGTGTTTGACCTATTTCTTGCTATAATTATTGGGATTTATCTGAGTTTAATCTACCTTCTCATTACAGTAAGTATATGCATTATTTTATTCTCAGTTTTGCTGACTATAATTTTGATTAAGAGGTAAATTTACTCTATGGTATAAATTTGATTAGCTAAATCTTGTGTTTTGATTTTTCAATTGATTAGAGAAAAATTCATTTGCTAATATCAAAATTTGGACTTGACCTTACCTCTAGAATTTATTTGACAAAAAAAGCATTATTTGCAAAAATTCATGTTTCACATTGTAATTTTCTCTTTATAGAATGGTTATTTTGTAAATACAATTTTAAATTAAAAAATTAATGTTAATTAATTTAACCGCTATTTATTACATTAAATTGCTACTACATAAGGCCAATTTACACAAGTTGAGTCATTAAGTAGTTAATAAAATTTTAAGTAGTCAAATGTGCTCTGAAATCTGTCTCAAAGCTATTAATCAAGTAGTGAATGTTCATTGGATAATATGAGGCTACGTCTACTGGCTCAAAGTATCTACTTAATCCAAAAAAAAAAAAATAGACTTGACTCTATTCTACTTAATCACTATAACACTTATCAACTGAACCTTAGTAAACAGCCCTAAATGTTGACATATGTTCTAAAGTACTTGCTGATTTAAAATTCAATTAACTACTAAATTACTTAATCCATGTAAGCAGGCCTGTAATTATACTTTGACATATGTGAAAAATTAATGTTTTAAAATTTTGGATTGAATAAAGGGATCATAGGAAAAAGAAAAACAAATTTTGTGAGTTAAAAGGATATAAAAAATAATTATAATAAATTATAAATAATTAATATTTTTGATAACAAATTTGTCTTAAACAACCAAATGGCTCAGAAATTTCAAGCGGTGAGCTTTTATAATCTAGTGGGGAATGGATAAAAGCATGGCATCTCTGTCCAGTTGCTATCATTCGCGACTTATTTATCATTCTGCTAAGCAGCACAGTTAATTCTGTATTAATTTTTGAAATTTCACTCGTGAAGATGAACAATCATTTGTTTGAATGTGTTATTGGTATGTTAATACTATGGTTTCCTTTGTATCGATATTTTTTTGTGTGTTCTCATTGCAGAATTTCTTTAAAGTGGAAAGGTTTATAAAGCAGCGTACAAGGCCAGAAAAGCCCAAACAAGGTTAAAAAATGAGTAAACCTTGAAAAGAAAAAAAATCAACAAATTTAATGCCCAAATTACTTATAGCAAATGACTTGAGTACAAATTTTACTCAGGTTTGAAGCTGTGCAGTACCAAGTGCAATTTGCCTTCCATTGTGCAGGAGTAAATTATTCGGAATCAACTTTCAGCGAATTTTGCCTTTTCATGTTTGATTTGTTCATTTTCCATGTGTTTTCTTTGTGTGTGACTAGCTTGGCTACTCATCGATTGTTGCCATTCTGTTAGCAATAAGTTATGAAGGAAAGTAATTTGTACAAAGAAGTTATGTTTGGCAAAAAAAAGTTCTTATTGTTTTTCTTCTTGTGTATGTGTGTGTGTGTTAATATTATCAGAGATCGAAGCAACATATTTGTATTTGGAATTCTTATACCAGATCCAGAGTGTATCTCTCCGTTGACTACTTCTACTTAACCGTACATGCACCTCGTACACATTCCTATGAGGAATGTGTGTTCTGATTGCATGTGTAACTCCTAATATATTTATATCTGCAGAGTTGTTCTTGTTTTGTGTTCTTGCTGGTGCCGCCATCTGCCTTCCCTACTTTGATGCGAATATGGTAAATGCTTAAATTTTCATGTTATGCAAGTATCGTGTTGAAGGTCTGCCTGCTCTGTGTGGAAAAACTTTTTGAAATGGGGGACCAGCTCGCATTAGTGCCGCTGTGGTGGTCGAGTGTTCACAGTGACAGACTCGCATCATGAGGATCCGGGTTCAATCCCCACCGTCGCCGCAGTGGTGATCGGCTGAAATTGGTTTTCTGTGGTTCCCAACTTCGAGGCACAAATGCAAGCCGATCTCCCCATTGAAAAGTCTCGCCGCAGAGAGCAACAGGCCCACAACACTATAATTATTCATTCATTACACTTCATGCTCTATGAGTTGAAGGAAAAAACTTGTTGTTTAAAAAATTGGTTGCAGATGGTAGCACTACACATAACAAGTATTACACGGAAACAAACTTCACGGTAGGTTCACTATACGTACACACACATTCCAGCATGTACCAATTCGTTAGAGGTTCCGTAGAGGAATATGGACGAGGTGCATGTTTGGTTTAATAGTAGTAGCTCGCATTAGTACACTCTCTCCTGTTGACTGAAGAGAACTTTCTTTGAAGAAGATTATATGAAACATTGTGATTTTTGAAACAGTTAACGAATCTGGGAATATTCTCCTTTAGGGAAAAAAAAGTCAAATCAAGATACATAGGCCTGGACTATCTGAATTCTTGAGGTACCGACAATTTTGCCACATTTTTTTTTCTTTCACAGACTGCTTTGTCTACTGATAATATACAAAAATGTCTTGATCTGTAGTTTCACAATCTGTGGAAACATGACAAATCTAGTAAGCATTAAAAAAATAAAAAACAGCGTTGGGGTAAAGTTACCCTGGAAGTTGGGCAACTTTGTCAACTGCGTTAAAATCAGTAGAAATCACAAAAAAAACAACAGAAAAAAAAAGTTTTTTAAACTATGAAAACACTTTACACATTGATATAAATTTTTTATTGTAAAAAAAAAAAAAAAAAAAAAAAAAAAAACTACGTGGAAAATATTTAAAACATTGAAATCTGAAGGTTTAAGATTCACAAAGCTCAAAGAAAATTTTGACATTTCATCAGAGAAGGTGAATTTGCCACGGTTTTTCATAGTAAGGAAGGCCAATTGTGTACACAAAGTCTTGTATAGTCCTCCTACCACGAGATGAGATTTGACTACGGCACGTCATGTCACGTGAAACGATTCTATTCTATCCTAGAAGGACATGCCAATCGTGAAAGCTCAGTCACTGGTGAACTTTTCTCAATGTGCAATCGTTTTACCAAAAAAAAATTGAATAAAATCATCTGACGTGACATGACGCAGCGAAAATTCATCTCGTGGTCTGCGGACTGTACCTTAACCCTAGAATACTAACTAACTAAAAAAAAAGCTGATAAAAACTGCATGTTAACTGCCTATACCTCTACATCTCTTAGACATAGAGTTAGTGTTAACTTAATCTTCATCAGGTAAGTTTCGGAAAGTAAACACTTTTCCATCTGTCAGTTGCACGAAGATATGACAACTCAAACTCCCAGTCTCCATAGAATTGAATGAGTTCACCCATAAAATGCTTGCTACTTTTTTTCTCAGAAATTTTACCACAACAAACATTTCAAGATGTAGCTTTACCATTGAATCATGTATGATTGATAGTATATCATCAATCTCCTTGACTACACTGACATTCATCATGTTCACAGGGAAGAAGCAAGAACAGCAGGAGCAACTAATTCTTGCCTAAGCTCTTCAGTGGGTTCTGCATCTTGCCAGGGTTCTGATTGAGATGTGTCATGTAATAAAACGCACAATCAGATTCATCACTGCTGTGATAGACATTCCTCTGATTGTTGTTAATTTTTCAAGTCTCCCCCCCCCCCCCATCTGATTCATTTTATAGGTAGTCAAAAGGGATTGGGCCTTCTCCATCAAGTGTGATTCATTAACAGTTTTCCCTGATGCCACATCAATTCTCCGTCTTCTCTTCTGTAAACTCTCTGGCTGCAACATAGTATCATCATCATTTTGATTTATCTGAGGCCTCCGAACCTGGTACTAATGTGTCTTGGCATCTTAATGACCTTTAAAATAAATACAAAATATGCATAATTTGAAAAAAAAAGTATGCAAGAATTTTTGAAAAATGACAAAATTCTGGGTTGGGGCAAAGTTGCCTAGTGCAAGATTGCCAAGCTATATTATTGAACCGAATTGCTACATAAAATTTACTTTCGAAAGTGATTCTGAAAGAATATTATATGCTGTATCAAGCAAAACAAGTAGTTTTTATGTACCTTTGAATGAATGGGCAGAGCGAGACTCTTTTGTAGACTACCAAAACTTCTTATTGTACAAGTTGAAAACAAAAACCACTGATAAAGACCTGTAAATAATTGGTGAGGCTGAAAACATGTGAAAAGGCATATCATTCAATGTCTTCTCTGTGTGATGAAAATGTTGCTGCCTCTATTGGTTGGGTCATTAACTTGGCAGGGTGCAAATTATAATCTGAGCTCGTTAAAAAAGAAATTATTAAGCAGTGAGATTTGTAGCAAAAACATATGCTATAATTTTCTATTGTGCATAACAAATAAGGATATGCATATCCAATATGGCGCCATCATATGCAGTAGTTCTTGTGAAAATGGCCTTTTCTCACTTAGTAAACCTGATTTTCATACCCATAACGTGGAAAAAGGCAATGGGTCTGATGTTGCCATGGACTTAAAATATAATTCTGTTTTACGTCTGTAGGTGTCGTGCCGAGACAGACCAGAAGGATGTACAACATTGATGCTTGCCCCAGGTGGGTTATAAACAAATCCTACATTCCTAGCTACATTATAGAAATTTAGCGCATCACGATTGTCCAAAATGAGTGATGAACCTTTACGCCACTCAGTGAAATTTTTGCTGGTGACATTTAATGATGGAAATACAAATACAACGCCACAACAGGCAAAATGCCTAACGAGGTGGCTGATAAAAAGATGCCCATAAAAATATGGATGTCATATATTTAAAAAAAAAAAAACAGCAACCCAATTAAAAATGCAATTAACACAAATTATAAACAATGTATGCACAGGATAAAATATTATACAATGCCCATAAAGAATACTTATGGTTGTCTTATTCTAAGAATGGATAGCTTCTCAATTTACCCGAACATGTTTATTGTATTTCTTTTTAAACGTGTCAATTGTGTGACAATTTACTACCTCCGGGGGTAAGCTATTCCATTTATTAACAACCCTATTAGAGAAAAATTCCTTGCGACACCATAACCTTGTGTTGTCCCTCACCAATCGAAACTGGTGTCCCCTTGTAAAAGCAGTCAATTGGTGATGTACTAAAAGTTCAAGGTCCATCCTGTCCATCCCATTGAAAATTTTGAACACTTCGATCATATCTCCTGAACACCTGCGTTCATCCAATGTAAACATATTCAAAAAATGAAGTCTCTCTTCATAACTCAAGCCCTGTGTGCCAATATGGACACACATAGCTCTTCTCTGCACCCCTTCAACCAATTCTATGTCCCTCTGTAGGTATGGTCTACAAAACCTTACAGCATACTCCAGTCCAGGACAAACTAAGCCTTGAAACAGCGGAAGAATGATTTTAGGAGAATGCGGAGAGACCTTTTTGAAAGTGAGACCAAGCATTCTATTCACTTTTTTGACCACCACTAAACAATGTTCAGAAAACCTAAGCCGCTCATCAATGAGAATTCCCAAATCGGTGACTAGTGACATCCTGGATAGTGACACCATTCAACTCGTAAGAGAACCGTTGGTTGTTCGAACCAAAATGAGTGACCATGCACCTGTCAATTCTAAACGTCACGCTCCATTCATTTGCCCATGCTGCAATCCTGTTTAAGTTGGTCTGGAGCAACTCCCTATCGCTTTCATTCCTGATTACCCCCATTAGCTTCACATCATCTGCAAATTTGCTAGTAAGTATTTAGTAATACTTAGTTGTATTTGAATCCGCAGTTGCAGTAATGGTTAGAGCAGAGGACACATATACCAAAAGTTGTGAGTTTGATTCCCTTTGAAACCCATTCAAGTCCTCCCCCCCCCCATCCGTGCTGTCATTTATTGATTCTCAAAAAAATTTTTACATTTTTTTCTGATTTAATCAAATGCAGTTCAGGTGACTCAAGATGACAATAATAACTGCTCGCGAAGCTGGGCCATGCTGTCATCTTTTGATTCACTAAAAAATACTTTAATTTTTTTTTGATTAATGAACTTCAAAATTTAGTTTTGCTAAAAACCTCTCATGAAGTTTTGTTATCTGTCTTGTTCATATTAACCAATCACTGGTGTGAAATGCCTCTTGTGTTACTAAGAATGTAGGAATTGTATTTACGCCCCCAGGTGACTGTATATTTGCTTTGATTTGTTGTCTTGTTTATTTGTTTATATTGATTAGGTTGAAAGTTCCCTGGATTTCTGAGCAAAATGTCTCGGAACAGCCCACCTTTCCATAGAGCTATTTTTATTTACTATACAAATTTCTTAATTTTTTTCCTAAGCATTAGTTTAAAATCTGTTAATGGGTTACCTTTCTGAAAGGCCAATTTTCTGAGAAAGGAGGGTTGCTCCCCTATGGGAAATGGTCATGGTTATCTAAGCTTGTTATCCTGTTGGGTTGAGCCGGGTCACGCCTGGCAAAGGCATTATAGCATTTTAACACATGGCCCTGATATTGTGATATGCAATGAGATTTTATACTATGGTTTTCTCAAGAGTGTTAGGATTGGTAGGCAGGTATTTCGAGCTGGGCAAGGGGTCTCAGAACACTTTTCTCATCTCACAACCCATGGTTAAGATGGCCCTGTGACGAGCCCCAAGAATCTTCTGACATCCACACACACTTTTGATATTCCTCTACCCCCCCCCCCCACCCAAAAAAATCTTTGAAATAGCCAAGTCAATTTCAATCCATTAATCATTAACAGAGCTGTCTTGGTGCATGAGAATATCTGGGTGTCTTTGGCAGGACTGCAACTAGAAGAGTGCAAGGGGGGCTTGGTTGCTGAGTTTACTGTTTTTCCTTTAAAATTAAGGGGTTGCCAAAATGAACACCAGCCTCAGGCAACAGAGTAAATTTTTTTTTAGTTGCGGCCCTGATTTTGGGCATAGCAATTGATTGTGTCAGACTTCATGAGTGCCTCATAGCAATGCTCGACTTGGGGGGGGGGGGGGGGGTGTCATTGAAAATCATTTATATAGAGTTTAAGAAGCATGCTAAATAATTTTGAGGCCCAGTCTGACTCAAATGCATAGGCCTTCAAGGCTTAGGAAAATCTTTCTTGCCAAAGAATGTGCCCCTCCCTTTTACCATTATAGGGTTCAAGATCTTTAAGTCACTCGAGTATAACTGTTTAACCCTTAACCAGCAATTAGAAAGCACTAACACCCCCCCCCCCCTCCCCAAATGCCATATATTTTTCTATGAAGTAGGCTTTCTTCTGATTTTCAACAGGTGCAAACTAAGGAGTATAGGAAAAGTAAAATAGGCCGACTGCTTCTGAAGGAGTCAAATGTTGTAAGTTTTGCAGATATTCTCTTCACTCTTGTGTTTTCTTTCCCTTCAAACAGGAGCATTCAAATGCCATATAGCCGTCCTGATCTGATGCGCCACGCTAGGAAAAAACAAACGAGTAGCGTTTACGGGTTACGCATTGTGTAACCCAGGTTTTCCTAGGAATAGGTTTTTTGTGCTGCATGAACCGAATTAGACCATTTTGCACCTGCAGAAACATGTTACATAATCATGCTACGCGTTTGTGTTTTCCTAGCGTGGCGCATCAGATCAGGACGGCTATATTATAGTATATGGCCTTGGCATCAGCTACTCTGTCGTTTGCATGCTCCGGTTTGAAGGGAAAGAACAAGAGAGTGGAGAGAGCATCGGTAAAACACGCTGCGCACGACGCATTTGACTCCTACAGAAGCAGTCGGCCAATCACGCCCGACGTAAAGCGCTGTCGTGAGCCACGTTGCGCTCTGGAAAGCTCCTAAGAGCAGGTTTTCCGTGGCGCGCAACGTGAATCACCCAGCGCGACACGCTGTCCACTCACTAATAAGAAAAGCAATATGACTGTTTTCCTACAGAGCGCAATACGGCTCACGACAGCGCTTTACGTCGCACGTTATTAGCTGACTGCTTCTGGAGAAGTAAAATGCGTCTTGCGCCGCGCGTTCCACAGATTTTCCATTTCATTTTTGCTGTGTTTTCTTTCCCTTCAAACCGGAGCATGCAGACGGCAAAGTAGCTGATGCCAGGGCCTTCCATATAGCGAAATTGTCCATTTCGGTTCACGCGGAGCTAAAAGTCTACTCCTAGGAAAACTCGGCTTTAGGGAGAGTTTGCTACATCGATCGTAGCCTGCATCTGGAATCTCGGTGTGAACATTTCATCAGCACCTGTAAATTCAACAAGCGGGCTACCTAGGGTGACCATACGTCCCGTATTTCCCGGGACAGTCCCGGTATTTTCCGTATTTTTGTCGTCCCGACTTTTTCGCAAAAGTGTCCCGGTTTTTCCCGTATTTTACACGACGCTTACTTGAATTTTTATTCTTTATTGAAGTCAAAGATTGAAATTATTTTTAAACTAATAAACTATATTATGATAATTACAACTATAAATGAGAATATTTATCTCCCACATTTGTCTTGGTGAACGTTTTTTTTGTGAAATTCATTTTAATCCACTGCAATTTGCAGTAACGTTTCATTTCCCGCCATTGTGATTTTACCGTAATTTTAACAATATTTGGCAACTTTGCTCGGTTTTGGCGTCATTTTTGGCGATAATTGGCGATGTCCCGTATTTGCAATCTCGATGTCCCGTATTTCTCTCGAGGAAATATGGTCGCCTAGGGCTACCGTGTTTATTGACATATAGAAATTTGGACGGCTTTGACCAGAAGTTAAAAATATCCTGTGTCATGATTTACTGCCATCTAATGATTTTAAAATTGCACTAGTCTTTCGTTTGCTTTCCAAATAATAGATGGCAGCGTAGGCCTTATTTTTGTGTTTTTGATTCATTATTTGAAATAACTTCAAATGATGAATTAAAAAAAAATAAAAATTTTGGATTTTATTTTTAAGAAGAATTTTATTTGTAAGAACCATAGTATTTCGACATGGACTCCAAATAACATAAGTTTTGGACTGACCATATTCCTCAGGAAAACAAACGGCTTGGTACGATATTTAATATCAGTGGGAGTGGCATCACCGCGAACGGATATCAACAAGAGAAGATGTCAGCTGTTGGTAAGAATGATCCTCGTCAAAACAAGAAATATTTCCGATATATTTACAGTTGCAATGTGGAGGCCAACTTCAAAATTAAAATGTGAGTCATCCAATTAATTACCAAATTGTAAAAAATGTCATACAAACCCGTACTTCGCTGTTTCTTAACGAATTGGGATTATTTCCCCCCCCCCCCCCCAAAAGAGTGAATGTTTACATTTTCGGTCTTGCATTGTTAACCAAAACATAAGAAGAGCTATAGTTTAATCCGCTGTTCGTGACTATTTTCAGCGCCAAAAAACGTCCGACAAAAAGTCGCCAAGGCCGTCTACAGACACTGCGGAATAAAAAATCGCCTGCATAGAAAACAACAATAACGGAAACAAAAAAGCATAATAATAATATAAAAATATCACTTTCTAGACGAAATACCAGAAAAAAAAGTATAAATATTAACAGTATATATAAATATAAATAAGCTCTTAAGCTCTGGATTATATAAATAATCCTTTGATGAAAAACACACTGGTGATTTCTGGGTTAAACAAAAATAAAAGGGAACCTTAGAAGCAATGATATCCAAAACGAAATAATTGAACAATACAATGTAACATAATCCACATACGCCATTACCAAAGACTGTTTCAAAAGAAGGGGATAAACTAAGAAAAAAAAAACTAGGGAACTAGTGCCATCTGCAGAACAGAACATTCTAGAAAAGCGCAGTTGCATAGAAAGTTTTGGAAAGAACAAATACGGCAACCCAGCATAATTATGTCTGCTTTGGGAATGTAGATGTATCATTGAGTTGACCAGTCTGAAAAAAAGTCACCAAGGGAAGTGGTGTATTTTACTGTTCAAAACATATTCTGCTGGATCTCTGTTAGTAGACAAATCGGATGTTAATTATAGTCCCATCTCGTTAATCCATTTAAGAATCGGATGAGTAGATGAAACCTCCTTAACTTGTTTTCAGTCCGAAATCTTCAATTATGATGTAAACAACACTCCCCACCTGACAATCAATTTCCCTGTTCATTTCCTTGCACTCATGTCTGCGCAGCATGTGTAAAAACGTGTTTGTGGCAGAAATGTATATGTAAATAACAAAGATGTATTAACTAGGGGAAGAGGTGTCTAACCTATGAGGCGGTAAATTCGAGGATTGATCAGTGAAGAAAATCAGAAGAATGGAAGGAGGACAAAATTTTCATAGGCCTCCGTGCTGTGAATGTGCCTCTGCCTACATCAGGCAGGGGACTGGATCCGCGAGTGACAAAATAAAGTGACCTACAATGAGTACAAGCATGTGAGTCACCGAAACAATGTACGAGTACATGTGAATAACCTAGAGCAGGGGTTCTGAAACTGTGTGTCACCAACCTTCGTTGGGAGCACCGCAGAGAGATTTTTTGAAGAGACTTTGTTAAACTACTCTGGGAGCCGCGGATTAGCATTGATTGGGGGGAAAGGGGCACCACGCTTGGAAAAGTTTTAAAACCCGACCTAGAAAATAAACCTTAAGAAATAACCTAGAAAAGGTGAAGGGCCAGGTCAGTGAGCAACCAAAAGAGTGACATAGAAAGTGAGTGAGCATAGGAATAACTTAGTGTGTGTGTGTGTAAGCGTGGGAGTAACCTAGAGAGAGCAAAAGCATGAGAGTAGCCTAGAAAGGGAGAGACCCAGTCATTGAGCTATTAAAAGAGTGACTTGGGAATTTTGTGAGTAGAAGTGACCTAGAGAGCAAGGGATCAGGTGGCTGAGGGACCAAAATAGTGACAGAGCATGTGCAAGCATGTAAGTGACAAACAGGTTCAAGAAAGGGAATGACCAGAAGAGTGACTTAGAGTGCAAGGACCAGGTTGTTCAAACCAAAATAAGTGACCATGTACTTGTCAGCACTAAACGTCATGCTTCATTCATTTGCTCATGCTGCAATTCTGTTGGTCTAGATCGCTCTTTATCACTTTGATTCCCAACTACCTGCCTTAGCTTCATGTTATCTGCGAATTTGCTAGCAATTCCATCAATACCCTGATTGAGTTTATCGATAAAACGTGAAAAAAAGTATAGGACTAAGGACACTTCCTTGAGGAACTCCACTTGTGATGCCTGTCCAATCAAAGAATTCCCCATTCACCATAACTTGTTGTGACCCATCTCTTAACCATGATTCTATCCAATTCAGCAAGTTGCCCATCAATCCCAATGTCATGTATACAACTGTTGTTATATACCTTAAGAGTTTACCATGTTGGACCAGATCGAATGTCTTCTGGAAATCAAGATAAACAACATCAACATTTTTGCCTTTACCCAAAGCCTTAGATATGTGATCATAGAAGCAAAGGAGGTTTGTTACATGTGACTTTCCCTTTCTGAACCCTTGCTGATTATCCAACAATACATTATTCTTGTCTATCCACTTCACCAAATGTCTTTTGATAATTTTCTAAATTTTCGAGAAGGAGCTCGTCAAACTCGCTGGATGATAATTAGACATGGCTTCTTTACTACCCTTTTTAAATATCAAGCTTCCAATCCCTTGGGACAATCCCTGAGATAATTCTCAGCAGCACTACTCCTGAATGAATGAAGCAGCACTACTCCTGAATGAATGAAGCAGCACTACTCCTGAATGAATGAAGCAGCACTACTCCTGTAAATCTGTGCAACTGGACCCAACAATTCATTAGCAAATTCCCTGAAGACAGGAGATAATAGTAATAATAATCCCAGACCTTGAAATATAATTGTTCTAATCTATCTATTGGCAAGAAAATAAAGTAGAAGGATGCCTGTGCAGGTGGTAGCAGCTGTATTATGAATTATTCTGTCATATACATCAGAGAAAGACTGAAAATCAGCATGGCATCCTTTGTGGTTATAGAGGCACCACCGTTACGTATGGCCACTACGTCATATGCTGTTGTGTTGAGATGACTGGTTAAGAGCAGCATTTGATTCACTTATATAAATTTCAGTTATCATATTCACAATTTTATCTGTATAACTTAGTCAAACCCTAAAACCCTATTATAGCACTCCCCCCCCCCCCCCACTCAATGTTATGCCAACCCGTTTAGCACAGGAAATGTCTTTTGAACAAATCTTCCATATATAGGGATTACAGAGGCTTTTTTTTTAAATGTAATGTCATAATGGCACACATCTTATAATAGTGGCAAAATTGTGCAAAATAAATGGTGGCATTAAATCAGGGTAGGATGGTATTTGCATTTAAAAATAAAATTATTGGATAATTCGCAGTGTTTTCAACCAGTGTTTGTAAGAAAATAATAATGTAATCTTGTAATCTTGTGGTTGAAACATTATTAGGTCATCGATTTTTTTAAACTCATTTGACAGCGGTACGTTAGAAGGGAAGTTGGAGAAACCAATGTACAGAGAACTCATTGAAGATCCTTTGCTGAAATATTCTGGGATGTGCCAAGATGGCTGCTCTGACATGTATGTCACTTGCCAAGTGTACGCCGATGGGAAACCCATGGTTTTTCCTGTTCAGACATCTTACAAAGCATTCACCACAAGATGGAAGTATGTAATTTGTCAAAAATCTTTTCTTTTTACATGCAGATGATGTATGATATCTCGTAACAGTATCAGTTATGCAAAGAAAAATTACAAATACTGGCTTTTTTATAAAATCATAATTTCTTTTTTGTTTCAGTTGGAACGAATGGGTGAAATTACCATTGAGATTTTGTGACTTACCTCGTAATGCAGTGTTGGCACTGACTGTTTGGGATGTGTATGGACCTAGGAAAAGAGTTCCAATCGGTGGCACAGCTGTTACTGTATTCGGAAAATATGGGTACTTTCAATTCTTTTTTCTCATTAAATCAAGAATTTAAAAAACTATTACAGTGAAACCTTACTACAACGATACTTGATATAACAATAAATCCCTCTACAACTATATTTTTCTATTTTGCTCAAAATCACCTTCGATATATTTTAATACCAGGGTTTGTTCTTCAAGTGTGTTTAGTAACGTCAGTATTTTGTGCTATCTACCCTCCAAAAGAGTTGATGGAATTGTCGTGAAGTTTTACTTTCTGTGTCATACAATAGCGTTGTGCGGGAAACCACTTTACAGTGTGAAACAGCTAAATGGATTTTGTTAATAAATAATAGTTATCCAACTAGATTTTTTTTGTTGCAAATAAATACTTTTAAATGCATTTTATAGTGGTACTAACAATGCCAATTCTAAAGAGATGCCAACAAGAGCATAAATGTGGTGGCTCCTGATGATAATGTTACCTCTCAATATAATGATTCTCTTCTACAACAATATTTTTTCTTGGTCTGTAGAGTATCGCTATATTGAGGTTTCACTGTAAATGGTTTACAACAATCCAGAGTCAATGGAGTTTGGTGCTCATCTTCTTTACTCAGAAATATAGTATGCATACTAATATAGGACACAGCTGATCACTGCCTAGGTACTGTTGGGTTCATGAAGAGTTTATGATAACATTTTATTTCAATTCTCATTAATTATGGCAAGATTGTAGGGCTCACAAGGGGCTGATATGTTTCTTTATATACACTATCAGTACTTTTCAAACTTTGTGACCCATGGCTTCCTTGTCCTACTCATCAGTTATCTGCGACTTCAGAGAATAGTTAAATATATATTTTGCATCCATAAAAGATCCACTTTAAACCACAAATAGCCATGCACATCAATATCGCCAGCTCATCACAATGTCCCAGACAAAGGTTGGCATCACCCCTAGGAGCTATGATGCACACTTTGGGAAACACTGCTCTATATTATAAATTTAATGTATCCCTGTGTTCTCACTTTTATTATATTTATTTGTAGAGCTTTGAGACAAGGCATTCATGACTTGCAAATCTGGCCTAATGTTGAAGCTGATGGAAAATTTTCTACAAGCACTCCAGGGAAAAACGATACCACCAAAGAACAAATGTCTAGATTAGCAAAAGTGAGATGTTTCTTATTTTTTTATTCTTAATTTTCTTTATTCTTAATTTTAGTATTAACTTTATCAATTTATTCTCTATTTACAATACACATTTGTGTATGTACAGTTAAATCCTTCTGTGAATTTGGCTTATAACAAACCTCCAAATATAATGAGCAGCATTATTAGTCCTCTTATAAAATATTCTATTATTATATTAAACATAGCTAATCTCCAAGTACAAGAAACCAAATTTTAGTTCCTAGATGGTCATTTTAGTAGGGTTTGACTGTGGTTAAAAAATTGAAGAGATGTAAAACTTTTTTCATTGTCATTTCATGTACTCAGACTGCTAATTAGGCCTGTGTCATCAATTAAAACCTTATTCCAAATAATTGTACGAAGAAAAAGCTGGGACTGAAACAAAATCAACACATTCAAAGACTGATATGTTAACTACACAATTACCATGATTAGCTATTGCTTGTCAGCCTAGTTATTGCATAAATTTGAAGGTCAACATTTCCAGGTTTAATTGAAGTGAAAAACATTTTCTTTGTATTGGCATGTAAAAATTAGTGACACTAAATTAGTGGGTTCCAGCACAATTGTAGCTCCTCAGTGGTATATAATAAATCTACATTTACAACCATTTTTTCGGTTTTTTTTCCAGTCCACGTTACTTTATTTTTTATACTTGTGAACTCTATATTTTTTGTGAGTGAAGTGATCTCTCACTTATATACCCTCTCATTATACGTTTCTCTTAGTTTTGAAATTATTTTCTGCACTCATGCTCAAAGATATTGGGGAATAATATGAGAAGTTGATATTTCTCTTATTCATTTATGAAACTTGTTTTGCCTTGTACCTCTCACAATTTTTTCCAACAAAAGAACTTTTACAAAGAATGTAAAAAGACTCGTGGGAAAAGCCATTTACCATGATGACTAACTACATTTTTTTACATTTGTGCCAAAGAGCTTATTTTCCTTCACTTAGAATCAGCGTTATAAAAAGAAAAAATTAAAGAGTAATTTCATTTTTGTCCAGAATTTTATGAGGTAGTTTTGTAGAAAAGAATGGTATTTTTTTTATCAATGAGAAATAATTCAATAAACAATTTTTTATAAAATTTGGATTATTTTCACTCCTGAAACAAAATTTAAGGGAGTGAAATTGAATTTTTCTGTGTGAATCACATATCTAGATGTGTATTGGCAAGCACTGCTTAGAATATATAAATCACTGTTTATATATGACTGACTGGCTGTCAATCACAGTGGATTTCAAAGGAAGATGTTTTTCTCTTCCTACAACACATCTACACACATATTTTTTCTTGTTCTCTTGCACAGATGCATAAGTTATTTTATGTATTTACCAGCTATAATACCTGGTGTTGCCTGGGTTTTCTCCATATACTGGTAGTATTAAAGAAAACATATTGTAAAGGAATAAACTTGTCTGAGATTCACATTGTTTGGGTACCACAGTAACCAAAGTAAACATTCCAGAAGCCATTGTTGAGACCTAAGAACTGTTACTGACAGTTTTTATTTGTGAATTTCAGGTGTTTGCCCTTCTCTGATAAACTTTTAAAGTAGCCTATCATTCTAGTTAGGTCCTGTTTCATATACAGTAAAACTTCGATTAACTGTCTTTGTCCAGACCAGGGCTGTGACGGATAACCAAATAGACGTATAACAGAAATCTCTTAATACATATATACAATAACATGATTTCACTGTGGCTTGAGATGAAAATGAAAATAGCGTTCTTTATGTTGTATCTATTCCAAAATTCTTTGACAGTCATGGCATCAAATAACTTCAAAGCAAGCCTTCAGTAAAAGCTTTTCTGTAATGTTGTTTCATATTTTCGATTATGTCCTGGTCCATACATTGGATAAGGAGTTGTATTCGCTGAAAGAAAGAGGCGTTATTTTGTCATCATCACTGAGTTCACAAGAGGGGTGTGTCGGGGTATTGTCCATCAACAGCAGTGCTTCCTGCAGTAACTGCTTTTTGGCCATATGAGCTTTAACTTGAGGCTCGAAAACATGAAACCATTCTAAAAAAATTGTTTGGTCCATCTAAGAACTTTTTTTGGGCATAATAGTTCACAGGCAATATGTTCATATTTAAATTTTCGAAAGCACATGTTTTTTTTTAGATTTACCAATTGCAAGCAAAGATAATCTATGATTGCCGGTAGCATTTGCACATTTGAAAGAGCCATTGAAGGAGATTCATGTTAAAAAAAAAGTGATTCAATCTTTTTGGACCTTAAAACCTGGAGCTGTTTTTTTCAGTATTTTTTTAGACGATGATGTATAACAGAAACTGACGGTTAAGCGAGTGATGGTTAATTGAAGTTTTACTGTATGTGCAAAATTTGGCGATGATTAGTCTAAAATTGTAGACTTGTATAGAGAACAGATTTCTCCTTATCTCAGTGATATAGTCGAAGGGCACAGTAGACAACGTCAATGACTCTCTACTGCACCAAAAAATGTTAAATGGAACTTCTAACTCAGAGGTAGATGCATAACAGAAATGATACTAATACAACATTACGCAGCATAATTGATCCTTGTCACAAGAAATTGCCACACACACCTCTCAACAAGAGATAGAAAGAAAAGCCTGTTAAGAATGTTGTATAAACTGTAGAGATCAGTCTTATTAGCTCTCGTATGCAGAAAATTACTGTGGTGTGATTAAAAATGATCAAATGAGATATTTGAGTATTCTTGCTTTAAAAAAAGTGTTCAAACCACCAAACTGTCAGAATCATAATTGCAACTTTTCTTTACCTATAAAAATATTTTAATAATCAGTTATATAAATATTAAATTTTTTTCCCAGTAATATGTGACTGGTTTTATTGTTTACAATAACTTCAATTCTTAATGATACAGAAAATAAGCTTAATAACAATGACTGATTTACCGATATACAGAGACTCAATAAAATACTAGTATAGAATAATTATGGTATGTGTGTGTATTAACAAATTTGTGCTATAACATGTACTTCAATAGCTCACCAAGAAGCATAGGAATGGTCATATGCTGAAAGTTGATTGGCTTGACAGACTTACATTCAGGGAGATTGAAATGATCAATGAAAATGAAAAGAGGTCTTCCAATCTCATGTTCCTGATGATTGAATTTCCTAGAGTAGTTTATGAAGGAAATGACCACACAGTTGTGTATTATGAGAAGGTGAGTAGCCAGAGCCATCCATGATATTATATTGCTCTAATAAAATACTTGCATGAGAATTGCTTGAATTTGAAAGAAAATATTTTATCATTGGATTCACTCCTGAAATAGATATGTTTTGATATCACTGAAACCTATTTCAAAATTTTTATGAAAATAAATTGACGGAATAATATGTATTCAGTAAAACCTTTCTTTTGCAGACATCATTGGGACAAAAAAATTTGTCCATAAAAGAGGGGGTAACTGTTTATCAGGGGTTTGAAATGCATACTTTTATTATACAAGGGGAAATTATTATTTGACCGTAAAAGAGGGGTGACCACATCTGAGGGGGTGTTCGTTAACAAGGGTTTTACTGTATATAGTAGCTTATATGGTTTGTGAATTTTGTAGGATGGAGATGAAGATTGCCAACCAGAAAGGGAAGCCGAGATTGTTCGAGTACCTGATCCCGAAATTGGTCTTGTGAGTCTTATTATGAATGTTTTGGTTATGGACAATTTTTTATGAAATATTTATAGGTAGGTAGTACTGAAATAAATGTGTGAGAGTTTGTTTTTTATCAGAATTTATTAAGAAAATAAAAACAAGTGCTTCATCTGAATCTACAGACAATTATATCGCTGGGTATCATTTCTTTTGATAGAAAACCTCAAAGTTTAGAAGAAAAAAAATCACCTTTCTAGGGAATTCAAACTAAAGATGATTTTTTTTAGTATACAGTATAGTGACACCTGATGAAAGCTGGTTTCTTTATTACAAACCTGAAACAAATTGGTAGGATAAAACTCAGCAAACTGACAGATGACGTCCGAAAAGCCATGCAATTGTGTCTTCATAAAGCTGGAACATAATTTTACCAAAAAGTTATTCTCAAGCTTCTAGAATGTACAGAGAAATGAGGGCTGTGTTGAAAAAAATAGAAAAAAGTTATAGATTGAGATAATTTTTTTCTTACATTAAATGTCTTGATTTTTAAAAAAATTCTTTGCTCATCAATTTCAGTGAGACTCATATATTCCATTTGAGGCATATAAGATACTTTTATGTTCATTTATATAGCATACGTACAGGTAAAAAATGTGAAGTTATCTTTTTTTTTATACTGTCTATATACAGCATGATTGAAAAATTTTCATACGTCTTATTCTATTTTTTCTTTTTTATAGCAAAATCTTGTTGAAGCCAAGCATCATAAGCTATCAAGAAGTGTTCGTAGTGGTTTGTCTGACAGAGACTTGAAGCCAAATGCTGAAATTCGGGACCAATTAGCCGTAAGATATGGGATCCTACTTTTCATTTGCTTTTCATGACAATAGTTCCTGATGGTAATGGAGTGATATTTAAAATTAACATCTGTGAATCGATGAAAAATTGTAGGAAATGCTTCTATATATATATATAAAATTTTTTTTTTCCTTAGCAACTGGCAGAAGCCGTTTTGTAAGAGAGACTGACATGCATGTAAATGAAAAATAACAATTCAGTAACTCAAAGTGTAATAGAATTACCTTTTTATTACTATGTAAAAGGAAAAAAAATTCAATGATGTTTGTCAAAATGTACCAAATTGAACACCAAGCAGTTGTTTCAGGACTGTTTTTTTGTTTTTTTGGTTACACGACTGGTACACAGGTTCAAAGCTACAGTGTACTGCAACAGTGTCTCTACCCCCTGCTCAGAAATTACTGCGCTCAACACTTTCGTATCCAGGACCATCAAGATCTGTTCCACACCAGAGTTATTAAAGCCTGAATTACAATGCATGAAAGCAGTTGCTATCGACCGTGGCCACCATCATTTTTGATTGACAAAATTTTCAACAAACAGCTCCACCCAAATCCTGCTAAAGCTATGATTGGTTTTCTGTGGTTTCCAACTTCAAGGCGCGAATGCGATCCGATCTCCCCGTTAAAAAGTGTTGCCGCAGAGAACAACAGGCCTACAACGTAACAAATATGCAATCATTACAATTCACTCACAATTTGAAGTATAGATGGCAGCACTGAAATATCAAACACAACACTAGCTACACACTCAGACTGTTAGGTGCACTCACTTTGTTCCAGACTCTGCCGCGAAGCTGGGTTGAAGAGATCTCGGTAATGGGATAAGTCCCTGGCGTTCATTCATGCTAAAGCTGTGAAGAATCCCACAACCACATTCAATTTGATCATTCTACCCCAAAACAACCTCTTCAATTAGCTAAATTCTCTGCAGATTCCAATTTTCAGTCTCTTCTCACCTGTTGACAAAACTTGTTTCACCCAGTTTAAAGACTGTTGAAGACCTGAATAACTGGGGTACTTACTGTTATTTCCTGCCTATGTGATCTGCCTTACATCAGGCAAACTTAAACATTCTTTGAAATTTCGTCTTGCTGAACATAAACTTTACATTAAAAATTAAGAGCTCAAATGTTCTTGTATAGCACAGCATAGCTGGACCAATAATCACCACTTTGACTTTAACTCTGCCAAAATCATTCAGAAAAATGCTCTTCACCCCTCGACCTAGATTTTTTTTAAATGTTCCATATTCACATAAATTCTTTGGTTAACGATTATTCCAGCACCCCATTTTTCTCCAAGATATGCTCTCAATACTTAAACTTATCCCTTCCTGATCCATCATTGATGCATTGTGTCTCACATTCGTAATCATTTCAATCATCATCATCACCATCTTTTCCTCTGCTATCATCACACCGCATGTTGGCCTCGATCTGACCACATGTTTTCATTTAAATGAGTCACCTGTGCTATAAGAGATAATTTCATTCCCCCACTGATGAAGGAGCTATAGTGGTCCCAAAACAGCTGTCTGGCATTCAATTTGGTATATTTTTAGCAAACATCGCTGGATTATTTTTTATTCAAAGTAGTTTAGCACAGTTGGTTTTTATTGCCATTTTTTCCCGTCACCACATTTATTAGTACTGTTACCATTTTTTTTTACAAAAATTATGTAAAAAACCCATTTTATCCAAGAGCCACACGTTAAAATTTTATAGATTTATTTATAAATTAATTTATGATTATTTTATGCTTAAAGCTGTCAAATAATTCAATAAGTTTATGGAAAATTTATTAGGAATTTGATTTTGGATTTAAAGAGCAATTAAATCTGCCAATATCATGGATGTCTAATGGCTAAAATTGTTATTTTAATTTGTACAATTTCCTAAACTTTTTCTATTTGCTTTTCAAAATATTCTAAGATTTAATCACTATCTGAATCGATTATAATGTAATAATTATTACATTAAATGATATGAAAGTTTCACGCACATATGGTTTTAATTTACCTTCATTTATTCCTATTTAGAAAATTGTGAACTATCCTCCTACAAAAAGCTTGTCATCAGAGGAAGAAGATCTAGTTTGGAAATTCAGATTCTACCTCACAAACCAAAAAAAAGTATATAAGTTACATATTTAAATGTTTTCCATTGAACGACGTTAATCTTCATAGATCTTTGCTCTTTATAGTTTTGATCTAATGAATGTATATATCTTGAATAGGCATTGACAAAATTTCTGAAGTGTGTCAATTGGAAAATGTCCAGTGAAGCTAAACAGGCTTTAGATCTATTGAATCGATGGCAGGCAATGGATGTAGAAGATGCGTTAGAATTACTATCACCATCTTTCACTCACCCCTCTGTGAGGAAATATGCAGTGACACGACTTCAACAAGCACCAGATGAGGTTCGTGTTCTCCCAAGATACATAATTAATTCACTAAGTGAAAAAAAGAATAGTCTTTATTTATGTGATTCTAAATGTGGGAAATTTATTTTCTATTACCCGATAGGATTTGTTAATGTATGTTCTTCAACTTGTCCAAGCGTTGAAATATGAGCCTTATGAAGACATAATAAAGGCTGGAGCTGGTGATCTCCAGAGAGATATTTCATACTCTATAAATTCAGAAGGAGGCCAGTCACTAGATCGGTATGTAATTTATAGAAAAATTAACTGATTTTTAATGCATTTCAAATTGTGTTAATTACAATTTATGAAAGTTATTTAACTATATGAGAAAGCGTCTTTTTGAAATTATTCCAAGAAGAGAACAGATTACTGTGTAAATCTTTATTCTGCTGTTTACACTATGAGTTAAATTGAAATTCCTATTTCTGATTACATGCATTCTTTTCTTAGGAAAGTTATTTTTCTCCCGTGAATATTATAATTTTTTGTTTCATTCCCTATAGAAGCTCATCTATAGTGAGCAGAATCAGTTCTCGACGAGAATCAAATATGCCCGAAAACTTTGGTGAAACCTCTCCAGAAAGCCATCAACCATTAACTCTTATAGTGAATACGATTGATGCGGAAGAAGTATGTTTAATAGTTTGTTTGTGGTTTAGAGGTAGTGTTGTGTAAAAAAGAGTATCACTCACACAAAAATGTGTAATGCCAAACATTTTTCTGAAAAAAGTTAGATTAATGAATTAACGAAATACACTGTTAATATCAAATGCTTGAAACTGATTTGATAACTCAATATTAACATTGTATTTTTTAAAGTTGTAACTCAATTATAGCATTGGATGAGTGACTTTTAGAAAAAAATCAAATAAATTTAGTTTTTAAATTAAAAACCATGTACTGCTAAAATTACTACAAGTATAATAACCTTTTAGGCTCTGTATGCAGAAGTGTGTGTTTCCTTTCTATTTGCTGTAGATATTCTTTTTTGTAACCTTGGGGAGTTCAGCCATGACTTAAACGGTTAAGTGTGTGTTATTGATGAAATCGTGCTGAACTCCCTGAGGTTGAAAAATATCATCTACAACAAGAAAAAAACAACCTTGTGTTTGCTAGCACGGGGTCTGAAAGGGTTGTATAACCCTTGATAAAAAAATTATGCGTATAAATAATCATTACTAGTTTTTTTATGTGCAAGTATACAACAAGTAGATACAATACAAAAGAGTATACAATAAGTAGGCAATTATCGATTTTTCGAAATTCTAATTTATGAACTAGTTTTTCATGTCCATCGGAGGGTTGTAAAAATGAGCGTTGGTTTCAGTGTTATTTTACATCAGTAAGTTTAATTATTTTTTCCTATCATATAAAATGTTATTTGTAATCATGAAATTTTATGTTTTCAGTATGATTTAGCTACATTTCTGATTAATCGAGCAAGTGCCAATGATACATTAGCAAACTACTTTTTCTGGTAAGACTAATTTACACTGATATTATAATTATAATTTTTGGGGGTAATTTTTTTCACTGTTAAACATATAATTTTGTGACAACACCTACAATGTTTATGCGCAGCCACTGTGGTGGTGGGTGGTCATAGTGACAGAGGCATCGTGGGGACACGAGCTCAAACCCCACCGTTGCCACAGTGGCAGTCAGCTGAAGTTGGTTTTCTGTGGTTCCCATCTTTGAGACGTGAATGCAAGCTGATCTCCCCATTAAAAAGTCTTGCCACAGAGAGCAATGAGCCTATAACATTCAATCATTACACTTATCTCATACTGAGAAAAATTGATGGTAGATGGCATCACTACACAGAACAAGCATTACACAGAAAAAACTTCGTTAGGTTTACAACACTTGCATGCATATTCCAACATGCACCAGTTTGTTAGAAGTTTTGCAGAGGACTATGGATGGGGTGCATGTGTGGTTTAGTAGTAGTAGTATTTATGTGCATCTAAGGCCGGTATTACACTATAAAAGTTTGATAAAAGTCCTATTATAAAACTTGAAAAATGCAGCCAATAAGGTCAACGGTTGCATTTTCTAGAATGTAACCAATAACCTTATTGGTTAGATTTTTCAAGTTTTAAAGAAGGATTTTATCAAACTTTTATAGTGTAATACCGGCCTTAAGCAATATACATATGACATTATAAAATGAACATGACGCATGATTTTTTAAAGATGTGAGTAGATAAGATTTATTCTTCTATTTTGGATCTAGATGATGCACATGTGTATTTTTTTTAATTATTTTTATTTCATAATAAATAGCCTGGTGTGATTGGCATTAGCATAATTAATAGTCTATGCCGCTTAATGTGATCACATCAGGACTCAAGGTTTCTGATAACAATCTGAATGATAAGTATATCCTGTTTGCAAGTACTGTGACCATACATCCAGTTTGGTCGAACAGTATGTATGTTCTATGGTAAATAGAAATCTGTAAAACAAGACAATCCTTTTTTTAAAAAAAAATTCTAAAACAGGATTTCCCCCCCCCCCCCTTAAAGTTAAAAAATCCAGCCTTTTTTTGCCACTGAGGCATTAGAATGGAACCGTGTAATGCAGGAGACTCTCAAACTGTTTGACGGTCTCAAAATCTGACTGGGCTGTGAACATGGTGTAAAATGAAATGATTTTCAGTTGCATTTTCCTTTAAATTCTGGAGTTCATTGAGTTGGTTTTTTCTTTATTTTGATGCTTCATTTATTCATTCTATTCAAACATTTAAATTTCATTGAAATGTTTTTTTTTCTATTTCTCATCACAGGGAAAAAAAAAAAAAAAAAATTAATGCAATCCTAATAAATCTTTCATCACAGTCAATGGCTAGTCATTCATCGTTTGCATTGGTGTAAAAAAAATGGCTTTTATATACAATATTTTTGTATCTCTAAAGCTTCTCAAAAAATTCACATAATATGAAAGAAGTCTTGAATACTGATGGAACTTTAGCACTACTATAGGATTTTTTTTATTTTATATGAACAGTAAGAAAAAATAAGAATGCATTATGGTTTATATTTTTAGGTACCTGAATGTGGAATGTGAAGATCAAGAAGGTCCTGGAATTGACTCGCGTTCTACAGTATTGATGTATTCAGCAGTACGTAAACGTTTTAGCCAAGCACTTATGAGAGTAAGGGAATTTTTTTATTAATTAGAAATTTCATTTAAAAATCAATATTGCACACTTCTCAGAAAGATTCAACCACCTATTTTATTTTGAAAATAATTGTTATAATTTTTTAAATTGAAATAATATTTTGTAGTATATATTTATTTACTGTATTCCTTTGAAAAAAAACCTATTTCAGTGCTCTTCACATATTCTATTATTTATTTCTTATTAACATAATCATAGAAGTAATTGATAAGGTTTTTGCAGCCATCAGCAATTGAGAAATAAGTTCTTGTGGCAGAAGATAGTCGTTTTGGTACGAGTTTATTTTCTAAATGTTTCTTAACAAAGGAAAGAATTATTTTTTTCAAGTGCGCGCATGGAGAGGTCATAGAAATATTCAAACATAAAAAGTTATGCAATCAAAGAAAGGAAGCAATGGAGCTCAGTAGAACTCATTTTCCCAACTCTGACGAACTGGAGACCATCTCTGTGAGAGTGGCCAACTGAAAAAATGAGACAACCAATCAGATAACTCACTGCTTCTTGTTGAATTGCAGCCATGTAGACTCGCAGATTACGTTCTCATTTAACATCATTTCAAAACCACAATCATCAATCAAAATATAGCAACACCTGCTATGTCCAAAAACCATAAATACACACTACTATCATAAGAAACTCAGCTGTTGAAAGTCTCAAGACCTTCAGCTAGCATCCATATCTTCTGCCTCAGTGTTTAATAATGCAATTTAGTCACCTCTTGATGGTGCCAACTATCAGTGCTTGGGAAATGGGCAGAAAATAAACTATTAACAAGTTCAACAAAGGACAACCCTTTGTCCTTAGGAAACTCTCCTTTGAAGATCAGATGAGCTTGTTTTTGCCAAGCAAAAAAACAACGAATTGTAAAGTTTTTGTTTAGTGAAAAATACTTTTATGATTACAAAGATTTTGCTGTAGTGTAAGCACTAAATAGGGAGAAGGGGATATCTGATTTTGTGTACATAGCTGCCAAGTCTTCCGGATTTTCCGGGAGGCTCTCGAATTTATACTCTATCTCCCGGACTCCCAAAAAATTCTTATATCTTCCAAATTTCACTCGTGATTGTAAAAAATCCCTACATTTAGGAAAAAAATTATTTCCCATCAAAAAACCTGCTTTATAAGCGCTTATTTTGTCGCCATTTTGTCAAATCACCAAAAAATATTTTGTTTTTGGGGAGAAAACACAAAATTTGTCAATCAGCAAGTGTCAATCCAGCCTTTTGAAATCCAAAATTGGCATGATCTTGTGTATCTGCTTTAACCATATGTCCCATTTTGGGTGAGATTTTGTAGTTTGCTAGATTTGATTTTTTAGAAGTAATTAATTTAACCCAAGGGACTTTCACCTACTGGTTGGCCATGATTGGTGATAGCTTGCACAGTGTCACAATTTTTGCAATTTGAAAATATTTCCATTTTACTAATGAAAAATCCCTAAAATGTTTTAAAAAGATCCTTGTCACATTTATTTTTGTACAGAATTTGGATCTGCATGAAAACCTCTTGAATTCTCATTCTACCAAGTTAGCAGCTATGTGTATAGATTGATAAAGATGTAGATGGTGTCAGCCATGTGTTTTTGACATTTGTGTGTGTTTTGTTAGGTTGTTTATTTTGTGTGTTTATTTATTTATTCACGTCTCAACAGGCAAGGATTGCCCAATTACAGAGATGGACAAGAGAAGAAAAATACAAATACAACAAACTACAAAAAAACAAAAACGAGTGGAACAATAGAAATACATACGGAAAAGCATAACAACATGAATATTCAATACTCACATATAACTTTTGAGCATTCTCTTATAGTTGAATTGAACATATCGGGTTTCACATCGCACTGATTATATATATTGCACATCTCAAAAATAGGGGACCATCGTAAAATATTTGTTCGGGGTTTAGGGAGGCAAAAAGTTTGCTGAACAGACCTATTTCCAATTGGCACAGAAAAATCAACAAGTTGAAGAAGGTAGCAGTCATCAATTATATTATTGACAATTTTATACAAAAAGCGAAGGTAACTTCTTTTTCGGCATTCCAATGATTGGAAATGGAAAAAACGTTGCAGTTCAGTTGTGCTTAGGTCATTGATGTAGACATGAAATTGCCCATAAAACATGTAACGTAGAAATCTGTTCTGGACTCTTTTTAGAATCTGTGAGTCTAGATTGTTGAGGACTCCATATAATAGTGCAGTACTCTAGTTTCGGGAGCTAGTGATTGATTTGAAATTATTGCTGCTCCTCACAACAAATCCTAGCAGTTTGTGGTGAGATCATATATATGATCGATAAATGCAAACTTGGAGTCAAAAATAAAGCAAGCTTGGAGTTAAATTCATTATTCACAATAAAATAAATTTAAAACAAATTTGATTCCTTTGTGAGAGTTCATTTTTCTCATCAATGAAGATCCTTAGACATACCCACATCTATGATTTTTATTTTTTTTATATTAATATTTCTAAAAGTATTTCTTCCTAAATTTTGATTAAAAGGATTTATTAGGATTACCTTTGTTTCAGGGTGGTCCAGAATACAAACAGCGACGTGCTACTCTAATAAGACAGCAGGTGTTTGTCGAAAAAATGCTCAATCTTGTTAAAGCAGTGGCAAGGGAGAGTGGAAATAGGCGGAAGAAGGTAAGAACCTTGACACCTAGTTTCTTGTGAATATGATTCAGAGTTTAAGAGTTTTCATTATCAAAGCCTTTTTTAAAAGTTGAATTGTGATATTATTTTATTCTTTTTGGAAAAAGTAAAATGCTTCTCATCTAATGCATCAAGTTTCATGTACAACAACAAAATATATTAGAATCACAGATACCATAATTTCCTGTGCATAATCCACACATATAAATTCGCTACCTTGAAAAAAATAATCCTATAATCTGCATAGAAAAATGGGACCTTTTCTATCCAAAATGGGATTTGTGATCATTATTGCGCTTATGTATTCTACAGATATTATTATCAAGCAGTTATTTTCTATCAAAAACATTGAGTCCCTGATGTAATACGAGTCCTGAGTAATTTGCAGAGGTAGTAAAGGTTATTTTACAGGTTGTTTGCAACAGATTTTTCACTGTTTAGTTCAAAATACAGGGCGATTCGGTAATTTCCCCTTGCTGCATTTTACTGGTCAAGCAGTCATTCTAGAGGCATGCTTCCAATTAGAAAAATTATCAAAATAATGTGTAGAATCAGGTATATCATTCATGTTGCAAGGGGTTGCATAGTTATTAAAGTATAAAAATTAACTTTTGTACTGACAACCTGTCCTCAAAAATCCAATTAAAAAGTAAGTTATTGTATAACCCTATCTCTCCCGAGGCTAACAAAAAAACCTATGTTTCCTAAGTGCAATATTCGCAGAGATATTTAAATTCAAAATTCGGAGGAAAGTTGGGAAAAAACATCATAAATCATGGTAAGAAGCGTTTCCCATTAATTTTTTTTTGTTTCCTGCCTTTTTCATTTTTCGAATTCAAATATCTCAGTGAATGTTGCATGTATAACCATGTGATTTTTTTTTTGAGAAGAGACAGACACAACTTTCTAATTAAATTTTTGAGGACAGCGTGTCTGTACAAAAAGCTCGTTTTGTATTTTATTTTTGTATTTAATAAATAAAAAGCCCAATATGATCAACATATCTCCTCCTCATCAGAACCGTGGTTTGCCACTCTGTCTTAAACAACATATCCAAGGTTTGCACGTTATTTGGAAACTGAATATGCCTTTTTAGAATCAACGATTGGCCAGTAAAATGTGGCAAGGGAATTATGGAATATAATAGTATACATCACAGTATACTAGGTCTACAGCAGGGAATAATGAATTGAACTTTTTTTGCCTGTGGCAGAATTATGCCTCTGAAATGATATATATACAAAGTGCACATAATATTAAGATATTCATTAGAAAAAAAATTGAAATGCATATTATTTACAATTTAAATCTCAACATTTATTTTTCCTGAGAAATATTAGCACAAATAGTTTTAGCTCTTTATAAAGATGTTTTTGGTCTTTTGTTTTTAAACTTTCTATTAACATGATAACAATTGAAACTACATGGATCATTATTTTTTGTTTTTCTACTTTGCAGATTGAGCGTCTCCAAGCCTTATTGTATGAATCTGAATCGCACAAATTCAACTTCACCGACTTTGATCCACTTCCTCTCCCACTCGATCCATATGTGAAAGTTAAAGGCATTATCCCAGATAAAACAACTCTTTTCAAAAGTGCTCTAATGCCGTGCCGTCTGACTTTTCTGACAGTTGAAAACACAGAATATGTTACTATATTCAAACATGGTGATGACTTGAGACAAGATCAATTAATACTTCAAACCATAACTCTCATGGATAAGGTTATTCATTCTCAAATGCTTTTCCTAAAAATACCTTGAAATACTTCTGATTTATATTTATAAATACAGCAAAATCTCGCTACGACGGTACTTGATATAACAATAAATCCTTACCCTCCTTCCACAACAATATTTTAAGTTTTGTTAAGAAATGTCAAAACCAGTGTTGAAAAATCAAGAAAAAAAATCTAGGTGCCACCCAAATATTTTAGGAGTCAAGCATATTTCTTTTGCCCAAGCTATTAATCACACAAAGTTTTAGTCGTCATGCCGAAATGGCGCTTGCCAAGCCCCTATATTCAAATGTTAAACTACTGCCTCTCAATATAACAATAATCCCTGTACAATATTTTTTCTTAGTCCGCAGAGTATTGTTATATTGGGGTTTTACTGTGTAACTAATAATTTGTTGCATGCTTGTTTAATATGCCCAGTTTTTGGAATAATTTGTAATAAATATTTAATATTTCTGAATAGTTTAATTTTTTTAATGCATTACTCCTTTGTAAAGTACAGAAGCTCTTTATTTGTGTGTGTACCCTGTTTCAGTATTTAACTTCTTTTTTTGACCAACGCTACTCTTTTACAGCTCTTGCGAAGAGAGAATTTAGATTTGAAGTTGACACCTTATCGAGTATTAGCTACAAGCAGCAAACATGGTTAGTGCGTTCGGTTCATTATGTTTATTTTTCTATTTCAATAATACTTTCTCATTCCGATGTAATATTCCCTGAGTCACATAGTCTTCCACAACTCAATGACAATTTTAATATTCTAGGAAAATAAGCAATTTACATTTATTACTTACTAATACTACTAATATTTACTCAAACTCACTATAATTTGAAGTAATATCAGTTTCTATAAGCACTTCCAAACATCAAAGTTTGACTGTATCAAGAAAAATTTCCTAATCTAAATTTTTTTTCGGTTCGTATAACCAATATTTTGTTGCAGCCGCAAAAACAGTTTTCACTGTTTATTGCTTCACTAGGTTTTTTTAAATGGCAATCATGTTTTTCTTACATATTTTACTTAACACTATCTCCTGAAGTATTTTATTCTACAAATTCAAACTTTTTCTTAAATGGCTGGATTAATTTTGTTTTCTTCAGGGTTTGTCCAGTATATTGAGTCCACAGCAGTAGCAGAGGTTCTAGCTACAGAAGGAAGTATACAGAACTTTTTCAGAAAGTATGCACCTTCTGAAAATGGGGCCTATGGTATTGCATCTGACGTTATGGACACATATGTAAAATCTTGCGGTAAAGTTACATCATCAAATGTTATCACTTTAAAAAATTGAAAAGCTATGATAAAAAACTTTTATAATTTTTGATGGAAACTTAGATTTATTCTATTTTATCTTCCAGCGGGATATTGCATCATAACTTACTTGTTGGGTGTTGGAGATAGACATCTTGATAATTTGCTTCTGACCAAAACAGGTATGTTTTCAACGAGATGAAAATCACCGCGTAACTAATCTGCTGGTGCAATATGTTAATTTAGACCTTTTTTTCTCAATTTCGTTTAGGAAAGTTATTTCACATTGACTTTGGATATATCCTCGGGAGAGATCCCAAGCCATTGCCACCTCCCATGAAACTAAGCAAAGAGATGGTTGAAGGAATGGGTGGAATTCATTCCGAACATTATCAAGAATTCCGCAAGCAGTGTTACACAGCTTTTCTACATTTACGAAGGCGAGTCAAGGAAATTGTATTTTTTTTTTAACTTTTTATATGTTGTGATGATATTCAAGTTCCATTTATATTTCATCATATTGTATGGAACAATTTTTTCTAGTATATCTGATTTTTCTTTGTAATTGCAGGCATGCAAACCTTATTCTTAATTTGTTTTCTTTGATGGTGGATGCAAATGTTCCTGATATTGCCTTAGAGCCTGACAAGACAGTTAAAAAGGTAGTTGACTTAATGATAATAATTTTATTTGAGTCAAATTAGTCTTCATTTACAATGTAATAAGGAACAACATTTTTAAAATAATTTTCTTGAAAGAAATGAATGCCTTATGTTATGACTTTTGGCACTAGAGTAGGCGCTAGGAGTTTTTTCCATTGAAAAAAATTACATGATTACGTTTATTCCAGAGAGCACATTTGCTTTAGTGGTTGTCAATAATACTAGGTTTTCATATTTTTTTACATAAATGCTCCCATCATTTACAATTTCAGTGTCTCTGGGAAATGAAAATCTGTCTTTGCATAATAATAACTTGTATGATGTATTTGTCATCTGGATGCATATGAATTTTTATAATTTAGAGATGGTCATAAGACACTGAAAATAGCTACGATTTCTATCAGAAATGACAATTTTAGTTGAATGGTGGATTAAAGAATTGGAAGTGCACAACATTTTCCAAAAAATCTAGTTAATTTCTGTTAATGCAAAGGTGTATATACACTAGTGCGCGGATCATGCAGTGAAAGCATTCGCAATTGGTCGTTCAGTAATTTGTATGGTGTTGTGAACGATTCTTGAGCTGTTTTCACACAACACTGGACCCACCTGGAATCAGTTTTTTCAATTTGTGTACGTACGAGTGGATTAGAACCGCTGCAGGGGGATGTACGTTTCAAGATCGGCGCGCTAGTGTATACCTGCCTCAAGTGTATAACTTGTCAATAAAATCCATTACTTTTGTTATTATAAATATTTACCTAGGTACAAGACAAATTCATGCTTGACTTGACAGATGAAGAAGCAGTTCATTTTGTACAAAATATCATTGATATCAGTGTAACAGCTGTCATGGCTGCTTTAGTTGAACAAATTCATAAACTTGCTCAGGTAAGTTGCTTTTTATTTAAAAAACTATCAGAATTTTTCTTGTATTATGCGATGTTAATGATCCTTTCATTTTTTTATGTACATAACAATAATAAAAAAAAGAGGGTTTTTTAATATCTATTGCTATTAATGATATGCTTGTAAATATGTTGAAGTATGAAAAGAAAAAAAAAACAAAAACACAATTCATACATGATAAACCATTTTCTTTAACTGCGTTTGAAAAAAAAAAAAAACATTTCAACTGCCAGAAACCTTTGTTATCACTGCAGAAATGTGGAATGATTATGACCTTAATAGTCATATGCTACACAGTCTATGCTACTTATCTCCCATAAATGAGGCTAAAAAATCTGTTCGATTTTTAGAAACAAAGCATCAAACATTTAAATAATCTGATACAGAGAAGTGGAGATGAACTCAGAATATGAAACCTCATCAAAAGCACAGAAAATACCCGTTATAAAAAGTATTAGCCATATCTTTTTAATTAAGAGATGATTGTGATGTCTACAAATAGCTTATAGCTCAATCAGATTGAAGAAAGAACAGAGATTGCTAGTGTTTTACAAAGTTACAGAAAGCCTAAAAGTGCTAATGATACCACCCATACCGAAGAATAATTCCCCAACTGCATTTTTATATTTTGATCAAGTATCGTCCCCCCATGCTAGAAGTATGATGGGGGATTTTCACTTTTATTTTTATCAGCCAGTTGGATACCCTATTTTGCTATCTAAGTTTTGCCTAAAACGCAAATGTGTGTATATTGAAACACGTCAGTGAACATTTTAGGAAAATAACTTCCATAGAGTAACATGTATAGAGTAAACACTCAAACACGTCATTTCCCACATTCTTTTTTTCCCCAATGACATTGCACATTCATGCTGCTGCTAGTATGAGGTGGGCAATATATGCACAATATGAAACTTTGTTTGTTCTTCTGGTCTGTGGATTATTTTTATTGAATCTGTGAAAAAGAAATAGATGCAGCAGCATTAGAATTGAAAAATAAAAGTCACCTGCAGACATCATGAGTGGTCTGCTAAACTAAAAATCTTTTCTGAATAACAATAATTCATTTTCATATAAATATATTACCATTTAGAACATACATGCTGAATTTCTGATCCGCAGGCCAAATTTGGCCCTGAGAGTCATTTGATGTGTCCCACGATAAATAACCAAACCACTCAAGCAGTCCACAAAAGATTATTAAATCATTTAAGTGGCCTGTGGCACATTTCCAAATTACTTCAGCGATCCGCCACACACTTCCAATTCATTTAAAGTGGTGCATGCTGTATTTGCAGATTACTTAATGGGCTGGCTAGCACATTTTCAGATTACTTAAAAGGCTGGCCAGCACATTTGCAAATTGCTTAAGGGGCTAGTCAGCACATTTCCAGATAACTCAAGTGACCAGCAGCATGCTTCAAGGTCATTTGAGTAGCTCACAGCATTAACTCATCACTTAATTAACTTAATCACTTATTAACTGAACAGCAGCCCACAATACATTCAAAGTGCACTTAAGTGGCCGGCAGAACACTCTTTGATCACCTGAGTGACTTGTGGCACATTTCCAGATCACTTACGTGACTTACAGCATATTTTCAGATCACTTGAGTGATTTGCTCCACATTTCCAGGTGACTAAAGTGGCCTGCCACGCAATTTCAAACCAATAAAGTGGCCTGCACTCCACAAAAGGCTGAGCACCCTTGATTTAAAAGAATGGTATACCACCAAGTGCAGAAAGTTACAAAAAATAATTTGAACTGCTGTGTAACCTTATAGGACCACCACTGTTGATTCTGTGGCATTTTATTTAGTTTCTTAAAGCATTGATTAAAAAATATTTTTGGTGGTTTTCTTGAAAAAAACTAGTGATAAAGAGGATTTTACCAAAATATATTTTTCAAAAGTTTTTTAATTATGGAAATAAAAATTATCCTCATTCAGATTGTAAATTATTACTAAATTCTAATTCTAAGGAATTTTAATAAGTATTTTTTTTTCATTTTTAAATAATTTTATAAAAGTTATTGAATAAAATTTGAAGTAGATTCTGAATCAGAAATGAATTTTAACAATGTATTTATTCACAGTGTATTTTGTGGAAAACTGGTTTTGTTATGCAATGATCAAATATATTTTATATATAATGTTATATTCTTACTGCAAACATAATTCACTCATTTGCATTTTATTTTAGTTATGGAGAAAATGAGTCCTCTCAGCTGCGACAAATCATATTGCGAACAGTATGCCTGATTAGATACCCAAATATCTCTGCCTTGAGGAATAAGCATTGTGATATGTAAATATTTCTTTCCTTTTTTTCCCCCATGCAGTTCTAAAGAACATTTTTCACAAAATGTACAACATATGTAATATGCCATGATGTAAAAACTTTGAACTATTTTATATAAATTTCTTTTGTCCAAACATAAAATTTGTAAAGCAAGACACTGAAATCGAGCTTATCAAATAAATTATTTTACAAACATATTTCTCATTATATTGGATAAATAGTGTAACTAACTTGGCACAAACATTTTGTTTGCATTCGATAAAATTACCATACATTTAGCTTTTGTATATGAAATATGGGAATATATATTAACTATATATGTATAATGAAATAACCATCTCGGCATCATATTTTAGATTTTTTTCTGTTTTAGTTGTTTTTCAGAAAACATGAATTTCAAGCCCTTTGTGTTTTATTTCTATTTTCTCTCCCAAAATAATTGTATATAAGCGATAAATCAATTTTTAAAATACATGTGATTAAGGGCTTCTTCACTCCGGGGATACTAAAGTCTGGCTACCGATAGGAGACTGTATCCAGAGGATCAAACAGGTATATTTTTATGGAGCTCCTCACACAAGAATATTGGAGTACTGGCGACAAAATATCCGATGCGACGGGGTCACTGGCAACTTGGCATGCTGGTCAAAACATTTTTTGCATGACTCCATAATATTTTTTCATATTTTCATCTGTCTAGGTTGCACGATGAAGTGGCCACACATTGGATTTAACTTGCATTTTAAAAGGCGCTTTTTGATGTAGGCTCCCTCCCCATCATCTTCCTCGACTGTAATGCGTGTAATATAAATATAGGTCACACGTGCATGGGGGGGGGGGGAAGGGGATATAGCGAAAACTCCATACCCCCTCCAATATAAACAGTTATATTTTTTCTCTCTGTATGGTAACGTGGTCTGCTCTTATCGAAATAAAGCTTCTTTATCATATAGAACTATCACTTGCTCAAAATAATGGATATTTACCACGTAAGTTTGACTTAGCTTTAGGTAATCACTCACTCATCAGGACTCACACATTCCTCAGATTGTGATGTCTCTAATATAGGTATGTTAATTCCAGGTAAGTTTTTCTTTTATTCCGTAAGAATGCAATGAATTTTGAATACGATTCCTTATTTCTGTAGCTGAAACAGTGCTGACTTAACACATGGGCTTACCCGGGCACCTCATGAAAATGAAAACTTCATCACATGTTTGAGAATGAGCATGTGTTGGGGGGCTAAAAAAAATCAATTTTCCTGAGGCCCACGATCCTAACCTCTACGGGCACATACAGTATATATATACGCCTTACAGAGTCTATGCATTATAACTGCCACAGGCGTATTTATGTCTTTTCAGCATGTGAGCAAAAAGGGGGAACTGGAAGCAGATCGTGTAAGACATCGTTGGCAGTTAAGCAGTAAAGGCGACCCTGTGCTGAAACGAATAGTCTACAATGAATAATCTTTTCAATGAATCGATGTACCTATAATTTCCTTCCAATTCATCTTTTATAGCAAAAATAATGGTGTAGGATAAGTTATTTATACAGTCGAATCCCATTATAACAAACTTCAAGAGACCGGAGAAATCACTTCCTTATAATGAAATTTTGTTATAAAGGAATTCCAGGTTTTTGCATTGTTCCTAAGTAAACTTATCTGAGGGATTAGAAAAGTATTCGTTAAAACAAGATTTTCGCTATAACGATATTCATTAAAACAGGATTCGACTGTAATACAATAATATCTTCATCATTGCTAGAATCACTAGAAATTTGATTTTTTTTTCTATCCCAGTTTATGAATTACAGGAAGATAAGGTAAACTAAACACTGTGTTGTTTTTACTTATTTTCCCGGGCTTCGAGATTTTTTTCAGTAGTGCTGTGTGAGGGGAGTAAGGGACTTGACTCATTCAATTTGAGTATCCCCACCTGAGAAGGCCCTAAGAAACCGATGGGATTTTTGTGGTCTTCGCCAAATATAGGAGTGCTTCTTTGGGCTAAAGGACCATTATTAGTTCAAGTTTGTACCCAACACCACTGGTTGGAAATGTTTGCAAGTGCTCAGACTTGATCATCAAACCTTTCAATGTTGAGCTGCAACAGCCCTTTAGCCCAAGAAACTCATGTTATAATCCAAAATAGTGTTTTTCATAAAGCAAATTTCATAAAATACGATAGACTTTGATATAAATTGAGATGCCAGTGTGTGTGTGCATTTATTAACAAACACAAAATAGTTTCTATGATCAACATGTCTCAACATTTATTTGTATAAATAAAAAAAAAAACATGACTAGAAGAATGAAGAAAGTAGATGCTTTTGTATACTACGAAAGACTGTGATAAAAATGAGTGAATGTTCAGAAGATGATAAGCCTTATCTGGATTCTGGGCTTTTTGCCAGTTTCAAAACACGTTCCATCTTTTCTATCTCACTTTCTATAAACTTTGAGCCTTCCAGCGTTTGCATAGCCTTAAAAGGGAAATACCAAATTTATGCATTACAAACACAAAATCAGTTAGTTCTAGTTTCAACATATATTTTTAAATAGTCTTTAGTTATATCTCTCTGCTAGGCTTCCATACTGACAATTATTCAAACGAAAATATGAAAGATATCAATATAGCAAAACATTAAAAAAAATTAGAATGCATGAAAATATAAAAAATGCAATTGTTTCATCAGTACAGTAACCCTTTGTTATATCGAACGTGTCGGGAGACGGAAACACTTGACATAACACAAAATATTCAAGTATGTGTTATAACAGGGGCATACTGCACTAAATTTAGTTATTTTTCAGAGTAATCGATGCCAACACAAGATTGTGGGTTGTTATTATTAAATCTGATGTATAACAGTGAAAAGTTACTTGCTTTAATTGAAGATCTCAAGTTAGGAGAGAGTTTGAAGCTTGAGATAATACCCCTGAAAAAAAAAATGAATTGTACTATATCATTAATATCTCTATCAAAATAATGATTCACTCTATTTGAACAATAAATTTAACCAATTATATCACAAGTCATTAAAAAAAACAAATTTTAAATCTTGAAAACATGACATGATTTTTTCTAAATAAATTTGTTTCCATATTACAATCATACCTATACTTACAATAATTATCATTTTAATAATTTTCACCATTCATTATATACTGAAAATAACATCATGATTGAGACCATATGACAGAAAATGTGGCTTTATTGAAATAGATTTTCAAACGAGCATAAACAAAGAGTTTAATGGAAAAGCATTGCAATCTTACGTTTGATCTCCAACCATTAAGATAGGCTCCTTTGGATTAAATGCAACACTTGAGAGAGTAATATCCTTTGTTGCTTCATACACTGGATGAGCACAAATATTATCTTGCTTGTTTATGAACAGATCAAAAACACGAACCTAGAAAAGTAGATGTAATATATTATATGAATAAAATGGAAAACACAAAATGTGTGAGGGATTTCTTTCAGCTTGAAAGAAGGGTACAGTGGAACCTATTGATAACAGATACCCTTGAGAACAAAAATTTTGTCTGTTAATACATAGTAAAATTGAGGCCTGTTGATGCAATTTAAAAAAAAAATGTCTGTTAACGGTGTGCGGGGAAATGTCCAATATGGGAGGTTACATTGCATAACCTTAGCTTGCTTGTATCTATTTTGAGAGTTTCTGGTAAGGTGATGATATTACTTATTTCCCACTTTGAGGTATGCATATTGTCTAGGACACACACAAATATATTTTAAAAAATGTTTACCCTCCTATCCTTTGTGATAGCTGCAAACAAAGTAGAAGAATATGGTGCCCATGTCGCAGAAATAACTTCAAAATGCATATCAAACAGAAAGACACTCTCCCTGTCAGAGAAAACATCAAACCTTACATTAACTGTTTTATTGCATATGTACAAACATCTAAAATTCCAATGCAAATTAAGTCTTGGCAAGCATGCATCATTTAAAATAAACTTTAAATACTTGTAACACATCATTAAAATAGCAACTTGAGTTTTACTTATAGTCTTACTGATGTCATACAGATGGCAGCAAACAGTATAACATCAGACACTATAAATACGGCCATGCATACATACACAACATGCTTCAGCATGTACCAATTCTTTGTAAATTCTGCAGAGGGACTTTTATAAAGTGTATTAAGTGAAAGTCACAACTTGGAAAATATCTAAATTAAGTTTAAATAAAATGAAAAAACAAAAATACAAGTGTATGCATCAAAAAATGTAAAATGCTACTAACGGTAAAGTGTGATCCCAAATTCGAATTGTCCAATCAGCTGAACAAGTAAGAAAGACCCTTGGATGATATGGATTCCATTCTACATTGTTAATTGTATTGGTGTGGCTAGTGAAACTGTTCAAAAACTGATTCGCATAAAGGCATGAGCATGTATGCACAAGACCAGTATCAGTACCAATGAGGAAAAGATCTGTTGAGTCTGCATTGAATGACACTGATGTTCCACCAGCTGTAATATTTAAAATAATGTGAAGTTGCAATTTTTTGTAAAATAAACTTAAAATTGTTGTCTTTATAAAAATTATCAAAATTTATGAAATCAACAAAATTACACTTTTTTTAATATAATTTCTATATATATCCTCTTATAAATATTTCTACTTCGGTTAAAAATTTTCATTTCAAATTTTGTATGGATATGTGAGAAAAATGAGTTTCATTTTTAATGATTTCTAATTTATATTTCAGTCAATTCCCCCCCTCCTAAAATATAGAAATAAAACAACATAAATATGGACAACAAGTAGTAGTGACATTCGCACTTACTGATGGTTGGTATTGGTGTATTATCAGGGCCTTCAATATAATGCTTTTCACACTTCAAAACAGTCAGTTCATTAGGAATCAATTCGTGCTAATGTAAAAAAAAAAAAATTACAATTTTCTTAAGGATTTCATGTGGCGCTCACACAAGTTTGATTCAAATAATTCAGTTCACTGGATGACACAGTAAAACATTAAATGAAAAACAAATTTTTGAAGCAGCATATGATATTTTCTATGTACCATAATTTCCTGCAATAAAATCACAGCATATATCATTTTGAAAGTTAATTTTTAATGCTTGCAGCTGTGTGATTCTCAAAGTTGCTAAATTCTGTTAGAAAATGCAATGTTTACCGAAAAATAATTTCTAATGCTGGGTAATGTTATAAAATTCACAAAAGAAACTTGAACAATAAGTTAAAAATGCAGAATGTTTAATTTCATTGGGATGTTAGTGTTTATTTTAGTTTTTGAATTACATGCTGCTGATACAGATCTGTAGAAAACCTTTTTCCCTTAGTGAGGCTTATTTACTAGAGATTTAATCTTATCATAATAGATTCAGAAAAAACGAGTTTATGATTTACTTAACCCAATTAATGTCTGAAACTGAATGATTTTGCATGTTGAAATAATATCAAAAATGTTTTTGAAACTCCAGTTGCACATACACATCAAGTTAGTTATAATTACTTTTGCCAGTGTCCAATGTATAACTTCACCACTTATAGCAATGGAACAAAAATTATGATGACTATTGATATCATCATTCAACCATTTCACCTGGAAAAGATGAACAAATCACAATGCAAAAATTATGCATATATTCAGGATTTCAAAATCTAATGAACCTGTGTTTACTCTTAATTTTTTAATGTATATTTTCAAATTTTATGAAAGAACTTATATTTTTTAAAGAAATATAATTGCAAGGTGTGTTTTATAAGAAAGAGTGAAATGATAAAAATCAAGAAATATAGGATCGGCAAAACATAATTTATTGTTCAAATTATCTTCCCTCAGATAATATGCAATAGTCCAATTGTTCAATCCACTTTTCAAAGCAAGTAAAGAAGGCTTTTTCTGATTGTCTCAGTGAACCCTACACAGTTGAAATAACTTATAATTCCCCCATGGAGCTGCTTCTTCAATATCGGAAACAGCCAGAAATCGCATTGTGAGAGATCCAGACTGTAAGGGGGGTTGTGGCATGATTTACATATTACATTTCAGCTTTGCAAAGTTTGGCACAACATATTTCGAGAAAATGTCATGAACCGGTAGAAATTTCAGTTGTGAAGGGTTCACTAATGCAGCTTCCAGAACATAAGCAGAGGTAGGCTTGAAAGCCTGGTGGCGGGGGGCGGAAAACGATGATGTCCATTCACATATATGCATATTATGATTGTTATAGGTAATTTTCCAAATGCCAAAATTTTACTGCTCCCACCCCGGATCTTTTTCCAATCAACAAAAAAACAATCTGTCTAAAATTTTAGCTCAATTGGACAACTACTAGGTAACCCTCAAATGCCTTGAAGTTGGAACATGGTAAGCAGTGTTAATTCCCTATATACAATTATTAATTCCATTCAAAAGAGCAGTATACTCTTTTCTATCACTACCATTTTTTCTTTTCTTAGAGAAATTTATGAGGACATGTCCAGGCAACCCCAAAAATTGTATACAAAATATTTGGAATCCAATTTCTTGAAAAAAATTGTCCTAATTAACATATCTGAAATAACATGAAAAATTTAAGAAATATTAGATTTTTTAATAATGCACACAACTTCTTTAAGAGAGAAGCCACCTGTTTATTTATTGCAATAATTTTTATAGAATCAAAACGTGAACAAATGAACATAAAACATTATTTTTTTCCCAAAGAGAATTTTATAGCAGTTGAGCATTTATTATGGTCTTCGGCAACGATTACTTTCATAGATCGTTGCTGGAGACAAATTGGATTCAGAGTGTATCTAAACAATTACTGGTGTTGTCTGGATGTGTCCTCATACATTTGTCTAAGAAGAGAAAAATGGTCGAGATAGGGAAGATTGCCACATTTTTACACAGAATTAACATTGATTATTATGTTTCAACTTCACAGTGTTTAAGGGACTCCCAGCAGTTGTCTGATTGAGCTAATATTTGGCAAAGATCTTTTTTTTTTATCAAAACAAGATGGGGGAAAGAAGCTAAACTTTTTAAAAAGTTGAAAAATAAGGACCACTCCAATGCATATACATTAGATCAGTCTACTTCATCATTGATGCTGGTACTCTACCCCCTCCCCCCATATCTCTGCCATGTTACAAAAAAGGGGCCATTCAAGTATTACGTAAGCAGATTTTCAGCCATTTTTGACCCCCTCCCCCCCCCTTGTCAGCAAAAGTCATCAAAACGCTGACCCCCCCCCCCCAGCAAAATTTCGTCAGCAGCTTAGAATATTTCATATCTTCAAAAAGGGGTGGTTGATGACGACGTAAGCAACCTTCAAACCCCCCCCCCCCTGATGCTGACGTAATACTTGAATGACCCCAAAGGCCTCTACTGGCTATGAAAATATTATTGAATGATGAGATTATTGCATATCATCTGAGGGAAGATAAAATACTTTGAAAAAGAATAAATTATTTTTTGCTGTACCTATATTTCTTTATTCTTGATTTTTTATCATTTTACTCTAGTTCTTATGCACCTTGTAAAAAAACGTACAACTTGCAAAAAAAAAGAATGTATGAAATAATGTTTTATATAAAACAATATATTTCTTACATTTTTTTTTCTATTTCTCATTCACTAATGAATGAATTACATATATTGAAAAACAAAACAGCAAATATAAAATTATTCTATGATAGAAGGTACTACTGTTGGAATCCAAAGGATTTTCACATGAAACGTGAAACTTAGCTACCATATTTTTCAGCATATAATCCATGGATTATATATTGAAAAACATTTGAATTTCTTACTGCATATCATATACCACTGCATCTCTCATTAGGAGCTTTTTTTCTGAGAGATTGGAATAGAAAAATAAATATTTTTATAAAATTATTTTTTGCCGAAGTAGTAAAATTTACATTTGTGTATTATACACCACCACCACTGCTGATTATACATAGGAAAATACAATACAGTAAACTCCCCCTAATCCGGCACATATTGGACCTAGTTGTGCTGGATTACCAAAATCACTGAATTACTGGAAGTTAATTGGAAATATAAACTTCTAAGCACACACATGCATTGACATGTGTTTTCTTCTATGCTCAAAGAAAACTCACCTAAAAACATTGGATTAATGGAGGGGCCGGATTATCAAGAGTCTACTGTATTTCAAAAGTCTTGATATTATAGTGAATATACATGTATAAATGTGCCGATTCGTTTTATGTGACATTTAGTTCTATATTTTCAAATAATTAAATTAAAATCCCAGTACTAAGTTCAATTAACTGAAAGGTGAATTCACATGAAATTAATCTCAGAAAATGTGTGAGCGCTCACTTTTGTAACACAGTCACCATGCCCAAGATCCAGACCTCTACTTGTTGCAATGGGTTCAGTTTTTTGCACGTAGCGCAAGTCAAACACAGCAACACTACCATCGCTACATCCTGCTGTTAATAAATAAGGCCACTGCTTATTAAAATCCACACATTGTACATTGGAATCAAGCATGTAAATCCTCTCTGGATAACTTGTGCATTTAAGTGTGAATATGCAAACACATCCCATTTTGTCAAGGGAGAAATCCTCTGTAATGATAGTAAACCGATTTACATATTAATTTAACAAAATCATTAAATTGGTCTAGGTGAAATGATGAAAATATGCATATTAACATCTTATAAAGGGAATTTATATATATGAAACTAATTTTTTCTGTCTGTTCACTATACAAATGTACAATTCAATTTTATATCGATCTTCGCCAAATTTTGTATATGCACCAAACAGGACCTGACTTGAACAATAGGCTACTTTAAAAGTTTGTCAGAGCTAGGCAAATGCCCGATGGGTAAACATCTGTCGGGCAACAGTGGTTTCTGAGCCTCAACAATGACTTTTAGAATGTTTACTTTGGTTACCGTGGTTCTCTAACAATGTGTTTCAGACATGTATATGCCTGTTTACAATGGTTTGCCACCTGTTTAATGCTACCAGTATTATGTATAATACTTTATTTTTCTTTATAATGCTTGCCACTTTTTCAATCCCCTCAGTAATTGAAGAAAACCTGGGCAGCACCGGGTATTGTAGCTAGTGTGATATATTTATAAATTTGTTGTGACACATTCCAAGAAGTAATTTTTTAAACATATATCATTTGTACATATGGCATGTACAAAATGTACATAAAACTGACTTTTACATATGTGTGAATGAAATGAAATACATAAAATTCTACTCACTCGAACCAAATGCAACAGCAAACATATCAGGATAGTAGTAGTTCCAGCTAATGTCCATCACCATCGAGCCTTTCATCTTCTTGAATTTGAATTTCCACAAGGGAAGGAGAGTTCCTTCTCCACCTTCCCGATACTGATCAGCAGGATTGTCATAAAAACTGTAATCTGTAACAAATGCAATGATGTTTTTTGAGGATTTGTGTTATATTATTTGATATGTTTATGTTATGTATATGCTGTTTTGAGTTTTAAGGATTTTAAATTTGATGGTTTGAAATAATACCAAATTTTGTTTTTAACATTTAACAATTTTATGACTTTGGTAACTGAACCATCATGGTGAATCTTAATGGAAATTTTCAAAAACAAACCTCTCAGCCTCTTCAGTGGCATGTCCTGAAATCTTCCACGACATTCTGTGTTAAACAAAACCCATTGCAGATAGTGGTTATTCTTCTTTGGAAAAGTTGATGTCCAACCCCCCCCCCCCCCCCCCAGCTCACATGTAGCTCAGCAAGCAAGTTCACTAACTTAAATATATATATTTTAATACTATCCCAGCTAGATTTCAAATGGTTTTTAGTCATCAAATTTTTCTTTCTCCAATAACCTCCAATTTGGTCCACAAAAACCAAATATTTAGACGCCCCTGATTTGAAGCATTTTTGGTAAAATCTAAATGCAGATCAAAAAAAAAATTTTAAATGAGTATTTCAGGCTCCTTAAGAAAAATAAGTGTGCAATACACTTTGATCTTAATTAATGAAATACATTATAAAAGAGTTTCTAATTACATTGAGATCCATGATGAAATTAAGAGTTTAATTATCTCACCAATCACTGTTTCACAGAATCTGTTTTGATTCAAAATCCTCTCAATCACTTTTACTTTCTTAAGTCCTAGTCCCGATATGTCATCCCCCTATGGATAGAAGAGGGAACAATATATGAGCCTTCAAAGATTGAAAAATAAATTAACAGGTTGACATTGTTTTTCATCTGGTGGTTCTCTGAGGTACAAAAATACACAACTTTGTACACATAGGGAAACACCATTACCATTATTATGTAAGCACAGTCAATGCTTTTTATTAGTTATAATTTTAATATTTTTATCACTTTTGCAAAGAATGAAACAGACCAATAAAATAACATGGGAAAAATTTGTTTATAGTTATTGGGACTTCTGATGATGATCAATTTTTTTCTGACAAAAATGTTTTTTTGCATATTTTGAAGCTAAGATTTAACTAAACTTATTTTTTTTTCTGTAAGTTATCATAATGAGGATTCAAGACTATGTAGGAGGCTAGATGGTGTTTTCTTCCCCTGTCCCTTGTTGACAAACATTTCCGTACTTAATGTCATAATTGGTACATAGTATTCACTGTGATCCATGTACGTGTAGAGCTGCTTTTTCAATGACTTTCCTATAGAAAGGCAAATGTATGACAAAAACAAAGTCCTTTCCTTTAGTTCTTGATCAGTTTCTTTCTGTTGACCAAATTTTAATTTCTTTTTCTGAGAGACTTTCTCAAGGGATCCATGAAATGCATTGTACATTAAAAAAATATTGCAATTCGTGATATGCATTAGTAGACAGTTCTATTCTAATGTCTCACAATGACAATAAAAAAATCAGGATTTTAACTTGAAGGGGAAACCCCCCTCCATTTTAGAATTAAAAAACTGGAACAGTTGAACATTTTGCAACCAATAATGGCAGGAAAAAAAAACAAACTTAGTTGTCCCAATTACCATATGTCCCATTCATCCAAATATGGCATATGGTCACCATACTTTCAAACAGGATTTCTTTGGATATAGTTATCAATCAGTTAGTGCTATCAGAAACACAGCCTTGATGTAATCACATTAAGCGCCTTGGACTGTACATAATTTTTAAATGTGAAATTCAAATTTCACTATAAATTTTTGAGGAATCCTTAAAGTTTCACGAAAATCAACTAATCCAGTTACAAAAGTTTACTCCAAATTTTCAAGCTTTCCTACCATCAGAAACACTCAACAATTTCAAATATTATCTAATGATCCAGGAAAATATTTAGTTTTATCATGTTCCATAACCACTAACTCCAAATCACAATTTTCTGAATCATAAAAATAATTTAAAATTCATAAACACTGAAATGCCAAATTATTTCCATGGTTTTTTTTACATCTCAAAAACTGCTAAATCTGCGATTAAATTTATTCTAATTCTACAAATAACACTATGGAATGGATGTAATTGTTACTTAATATAAGAGAAGTAAAAGTAATTTTATGAAAATCTATTGAGATCTATATCTCAATAGATTTATTGAAATCTATTGAAATCTTTCAAGATAAAAAATGTTTGTAGTATAATTACACTGGACAACAATGAAATTGCATCTGACATGAAAATATAGAATTCCAAATGATTTTGACCTGCTGAATACAAATATTGCCATGAAAAAGTTTTATTGGCTTTTGTTTTTGAGATATTACCATGTCAATAGTTAAAAAGTGCTTTGCAAGCATTATTATGTGGTAAGGACCATAGAACAACATTACCAGGGGAAATAGTCATTCTGAATAATTTTGAAAGATTCTCCTTATGCCCAGTATAAGCTCAATGCAAAACAGAGTATATGTTAGACGCTGATAGAAGAATTATTGTGCTGTAATACATTTGCCTTTCTGTGTATTTGTTTTGTGTTTTTATGTATAATTAATCTTGTGCCTCTATATATTGAAGTTTCTATATATTTGTGTTGTTTTGTCTGTTCATTTGTTTTCTATGTATGTATGTTGTGTTTCAATGTAATGCATTGCTTTATTATATGTGTATTAAATGTGCGATTTCAGAGAAAACTGGAGCCAATCCAGCTTTTTTATGTTCAAATTTGTAGCACCATAAATTACATAAATGGCCATTTTTGTTCCATACGCAGAAACTTTGTCCAAATTTGCTTTGACCAAAAGCTTTTGACTCTGCCTTCATATCTGCCGTTGTTAAAGCTTTATTGTAACTGGGGTAGAGAAGATTTACATCAATACCATTAAGAAAATCTATGACAAAACAACTGCAACCATTCATTTGGATGAAGTAAAAGCAAAGATTAAACTTGGAAAAGGAGTCAGACAGGGTTATATATACTATTTCACCAAAGCTATTTACCCCTGCTTTAGAAGTATTTGGAAAACTGGATTGGGATGAGAAAGGAATTAAAATAAATGGTGAATTTCTCAGCTATTTACATTTTGCAGACAACATTGTTGTTTTTCAGCAATAACCCAGGCAAACTAGAAGAAATAATACAAGAACTGGCGAAGGCCAATAGGTAGGTTTGAAATTGAATTTGCAAGACACCAAAGTTCAACTTCTTTGCTTTGAAGATTTCACTCAGCAACACAGAGATAGAAGTACAAAGCTATGTATACCTGAGACAAGAAATTACCATGGATAACAACATCCTCAATGAAATAAACAGAAGAATCAAGATTGAGTGGAGAACTTATGGCAAAAACTGTGTGATTCTGAAGAGTGACATGCCATTTTGCTCGAAAAGAAAAGTATTTAACCAGTGTGTGCTACCAGCACTGATTTATGGAGCTGAAACATAGACATTCACAAGCAAAACTATACAAAGACTACAGACACTGTACAAAGGAGCATGGAAAGATGTATGCTAGGCATCACAATAAGAGACAAAGAACGAATCTTGTGAATAAGGAGCCAAACTAAAGTATATTGATATTATGGAAAGAATTAAGCATCTAAAATGGAAATGGGCTGGACATATTGCAAGAATACAGGGCAACAGATGGGCCACAAGTATTCTGGATTGGTACTTTGTCAAATGTTGTTAATTTATGTTAAATGTCTGAGAAGTCGGCCCCTAAACAAGATGGAATGAGGAGATCTGGAAGGTGGCTGGATTCAACTGGATGGCAAAAGCATCAGACATGCAAGTGGAAAAATTTAGAGGAGACTACATTCAGCAATGAATTAAAAATGGTTAATGATGATGATATAAATACAAAAACAAATATAAAACAATAAAAATATACATGCCTCATGGATGAATATTCTTTTTGACAGAGGAGCATGGTGGAAATGCATAGGATCCAAATCAGCCTGAAATGATATAGAAAGTACGATTTTGTAAACACTTGAGATCAAGCTGCTGGAAATTTGTTTAATGCAGGCTAAAATAACCCCAAATATCACCAACTCAAAATTTTTTCTATTATTTTATATATGATTGTATTATATATGATTATATAATATCTTGATTACGCATACATGTGCATTGCATTCGGTAAAATAGCTGTAGACAAGCAAATTTCATGTTTGTTGTTTATTTTAAATTTCCATTGACCCCAAACTGATAAAGAAAGCAAAATTTAGAAGAAGAAAAAAAAGGGAAATTTCAAATTCACAATAATATAATGAGTAGTGTCACCGGACATCCTGTTTTGAAAAATTGTTCAACTGTCTCAGATGATTTTTGAGCCTTGGTAAAATACAATGTAATGTAAATTTTGTCCAACTATTGATTGCTAATAGGTAATACAGTAAAACCCCTCTTAAAGCTCACCCCTCTTTTTTTAGGCCAATTACTAATTTCCGTTCTATAATAAAAGTATGCATTTTAAAACCCTCAACCTATTTTTTTATTTTGTTTCATTGGTGCCAGCAAAAGAGGGGTTTTACTGTAAAAATTAACAATAACTTGTGAGAATTGCCCAGATATATTTGCCGGTTTCATCGCTTCAAAATCTAGTCAAACCAGTAATTAGACGGGAAAAAAACAATTTTTATCACAGCTGGTACCATAAACTGACTTCCCGTAAATGATATTTTCAGGTAAAAACATAAATAGACAAACCCCTTCTTCTGCTTCATACGCCATGGTCATGTCCCATAAACATGCATTGGCACAAAATAAAGATACTTCAGGGGGTTCAGTTTGAAGACATTCATCCTAAATTAATATAAAACACGCACAAAAGAAACATTTTAAGAATTTAATTTGAATTGAAAAGCCATGGAAAATTATGCATGTAAGTGTTTTTAGGACTTATGGCATTAAAAGCCTAAAAAAAACAGTTCTGGAAATTTTAATTGCAATAAGCACTTAATAGTACTTAAAAATAACAATATTACTAGTAAAAGTAGTTTTGCACTTCATGCTGTTAATATACACTGAACATTCATGAATTCAAATCAACAATAACCAATGTTATTGGAAGCATGTGATTACAGTTTTGGTAAAAGTTTACAAAGAAAAAAAAATTACTCAATTCAGCTGACTTTACCCTATCGTGAGGATTCATGGTCTGAACTGCTCTGTCACAAAATGTGAACTTATTCTTTCGTTTGACAACTACTTCAGGTTCTTTCATTTCTGCTTCTCCAGTGTCTTCGTCTGAAAAATGTGATGAAAAAATAGTGCTGATTATATTATTGTTGAAATAGAGCACTGACATTTTTTCAATAAATGAATTAGAGAGAATTATTTTTTCTTTACATTGAAAAAAGAGAAACTAACATATGATTGATGAAATAGTTAAAAAAGTAAAGATTACCAGATTCAAGTGGACACTCTTTGTGCAAAAGTGATCCATATTGGGAGAAAAATGTTACGGTATGAGGAAAATTGCTGATGGTTTTATACTCCAAGTCCTAAAAAGATACAGGGAAAAGCCAATTGTTTACAATCATTTTTTCACAAAATCTTGCGATCATCGAGCTTATATTACTGGAGGGAGTATGACGTCAGCGGTCTCCGCCTTGGCAGTGCTGAGAACGGTGTCCCCCAACATCTTGCGTCGGAAGACCACATGACTCAGTGCAAACAAACACGATCCCCATAGAGATCAATGTTAAAATTGCCGATTTTAGCATAGAAATGCGGAATTTAGTCGAGTTTTCCGCCACATCAATAATTTTAAAAATTGTATTGAATTCTCGATTTTTGAAATATTGAGTTCGCTTAGAGATACGAAGCTCAGAATATTAAAATAATGAGCCAGACCCAATTTTGAGGAGGATACCCATGCAATAACATTAATTTCAGCTTTTTATTTATATCTTCTCAAGCACGAAAATGAAAATTAAATGTCTCTGTATTGTCTTATATTATCCAATTGCACCAATCCATATTGTTTAGGATGTTTTGAAATTAATTATGGGCCCATATCAATTACATTGCAGAAATTCCACAACTTTAATCAAGCACTTTTTGAAGCAAAAACAGGCAGATCGATTCATTTCTGTTTCTTTCATTTAGATCTGTTCCTTGCATGAGTCGCATGTGCATTCCTTTCATGAGAGTAATTAAAGATAATTCCAGAATTAATGAAAGATACTTTCAGCATTGACGAAATTGATAATTTCAAAATTAATGGAAGTGATAATTCCAGCATTAATGAAAGATAATTCCAAAATTAATGAGAGAGATCATTTCAGTTCCAAAATAAATGAAAGAGATCATTTCAGTTCCAAAATTAATGAAAGAGGTAATTTCAGTTCCAAAATAAATGAAAGTGATAATTCCATAAGTAATGAAAGCGGTAATTCCAGAATTAAAGTAAAAGAATTCCAAAATTAATGAAAGCGGCAATTCCAGAATTAAAGTAAAAGAATTCCAAAATTAATGAAAGAAATAATTCCAGCATTAATGAAAAAAATGATAATTCCAAGATTAATGAAAGAGGTAATGTCAGAATTAATGAGATATAATTTCAGCATTAATGAAAGAAACAAATCCAGAATTGATTAAAGCAATTACTCCAGAAGTAATGAAAGAAATAATTAATAAATAATTCCAAAATTAATTTCAAAACCCCCCCCTTAAACTATATGGATTGATGCAATTGGATAATATAAGACAATACGGAGACATTAATTTTCATTTTTGTGTTTGAGAAGATATAAATAAAAAGCTAAAATTAATGTTATTGCATGAATGTCCACCTCAAAAGTGGGTCTGGATCATTATTTTATATTTAATTTTCTGGGCTTCGTATCTCTAAGCGAATTCAATTTTCAAAATTATTGATGCAGTGGAAAACCTTATTAAATTTCCGTATTTCTATGCTAAAATCTGCAATTTTAACATTGATCTCTATGGGGATCGTGTTTGTTTGCACCGAGTCACGTGGTTTCCTCACATTAGATGTCTATGACGTCGTGGCGGCTGGATGCTCCCTCCAGTAAATATAAGCTCAATGGTTGCGATTCATCATAACTAAAAATATGCAGATTCAATTAGTATTTAAAACTAAAGTTGTTGCCTCCTCGCCTGAGATTTCACTCCCTCAAATATGGTCCTATATTCTTGGTGTGTTCTATATATGGGTCTATGTTTAATAGTGTGACCACAGAAAGATGGCCTATGACCTCAATGACGAAAAGAGTGGATTCATTCTTCGGTAGGATAAATAGGGGGGGGGGAGAAAATAAACATCCTCAAGGGTTGCTGCTGAAGTTCTTTTCCTCCCTCCCCCTTTTCTCTCTACTGAAGAATGAATCCTCTCTTTTCATCATGAAGGTCAGAGGCATAAACTTATATCGGACCCAGTGTTCACCAATACGCATCAAAATTCAATTTTTTTCCAAATTTCGTTCAGTGAAAATACTCTTTAAAATTTTAGGTAATTTTTTTAAATTACGCACTGATTATTGAAAATATACCTCTTAAAATTTTTGAGAGGAGTGAAGTTACTCTTTAAAATTATATTTTTGGATAACACTGATCTCCGGCCCATGGCTGAGAGCCCCCCACACATATCATCCTTTTTGCCATCTCCATAGTAACCTGTGGAAATACTAGGTTTGAGGCAATCTCCCCCAATAATTCTGAGCCCTCCTGATACTTCCAATAACTTTACACATATTGTCACGGTCACACCAAAAGTTTTTTTATTTGTTTAAATGTAATAAAAATGATTTTAAAGCCATCCATGCACAAACTGAGATTCAAACCTAGATTCTCAGAGTCAGAAAATTATTCATAATAACAATAATTTAATTCCCATTAAGAATTAGGACAATAGCAATTTAAAGAATGAAATGCGTATTTCTTGTGTTGAGAAAATTACTTTGCTTCATGTTTGTACAGTTATTTATTATTGTATACATTACAGTAGACCCTCGCTAATCCGGCACATATCAGACCAGAGTTATGCCACATTACCAAAATTGGCTGGATTACTGGAAATCTATTTAAAAATAATAATAGTGTAGACATGTATAGGGTCAGATTTACACATAGGCAAGTTGGGCATTTGCCCTGAGCCCCATGATTTGGGAATGCCAAACTTTAAACAACACATAACCATTAAGTAATGAAACATCTTTGATCTTAGTCACAGGGAGACCTCAAAATAGTCAACTATAATATATATCAATATATTTGAATGTGGGAAAATTATTTTCACACACACACAACTTAAAACGACATAAAAAAAAAAATGAGAAAAAGAAGAAAAGCTTACCTTGAAATTGAATTCGACAAACTCTTCATTAAAATAAGGGCTCTCTGCTTTAAGTATCACTGTAATTTCCTGGTTCAGCTCCTGCAAATGAACTTCAATATTAAAATATTTCGACTCCTCTTGCAATAAATTTCTTTTACATTCTTTCAAAGACACAATGCTGTATCACATTGAATATGTTTTCACATTTTATAACCTTCATATAATATGTATCTATGCTGGCTACATATATTGACATTGTTCTGGGGCTGAATGAAAATTTCTACTTAAACAGATATTCGAGTTATCGAAATTTGACTTATTGTGCAAATCGACTGTATCCAATTAAAGATGCTCAATGATGCAAAGAAAAATTATGAAACTAAAAATATACTTAAATGAATTTTTTTTTTTAATTTATAAGGTTTTAAGAATTCATACTTCTTCGGTGAGATCCAACTGCTCCTCTTTCTCACCAGCTCCTTCAATCTTATTAAAGAATGGATGTATTATTTTGAGATGCAAAGCAAAAACATATAAAATTATGAATATCTACTCGTTAGGTAAGAGTAAAAAAAATAAATGATAAAGAAAAAACTAACAGGAAGGTCGGCCACACTGGTTTTCAGTTCAAGTTGGTTTTCTGTGGTTCTTAATTTTGAGATGTAAATGTGAGCCAACCTCCCCTTTAAAAAGTTTCACCACAGAGAGCATTAGGCTTACAATTATTCAATCATTACACTTCACTCATAGTTAGAAAAACTGATGGCAGATGGCCATGCTACACATAATAAGCATTATGCAGAAACAAACTTCACATCAGATTCAATACACATACATGCACATTCATTAGAAATTTCACAGAGGCATGTGGACAAGGTACATGTGTGGTTTAGTAGTAGCAGTAGTGGTGCTGTCTTCTATTTTTCAAACTATAAGTGAAGTGTAATGATTGGATAATTGTGCCATTGTAGGCCTGTTGCTCTTTGTTTCAAGACTTTTTAAGGGGGAGGAGAGTCTGCTTATATTTGCACCTCAAAGTTGGGAACCAAAACAACTTCAGTTGACCGCCACCAGTGGAGCTCGAACCCAGGTCCCTCGTGGAAGGAAAAGCTGATGTACCAAAAGGTTTTAAAACCCCTGAGATAGATAATGAAAACTGTAGTCTCTTTTTATAATATAAAATACAAAACTAAACAAAGCCATAGCTGCCCACTTCCATCCCGAAAAGTTTGAAAATGGTTGATATAAAGGAATTGGGTGATTAAGAAACGACCAATTAAAAGAAGTTTATTCACAAATTAGAATGAATTAATGTGTCAAGTTTTGGAAAATGACAAATGTATATGATAACTATGTTATAATAATGACCAAGTATCATAATATCATAGTTGCCAACTTTGGAGAATGATAACTGGGCGGACTACAGTGTGGATCCAAATTCTGTACACTAACAAATATTAAAGAGATTTTTTTTAAACAAAGGGATTTTTTTCCCCTTTGGAAAAAACATGACATGCTAGCCATCGCCAATTATCATCCAACAGTAGGTCAAATTATCGGCCAAATCTAGGCTCAAATCAAAATCACACCAACAAAAAGTCAACAGCGGGCCCAAAAACAAGAGACAAACAGACTGAATGGGAAATATAGTCATTCAGGATACAGATCATTTCACCTATTTAACTGTGGAGAGGCAAATGATGGTGGCCGTTTGATGAATTTTGTCTTTTCTTTACCAAACTGAAAGATTACTGTACTTCAAGATTTGGCACAATGGTGACAATATATTTCACATATGTGCCATCATTTTTTGGGGGAAACACAGGCAACAGACTTTTCCCGAGTTAGTGCATTAGAAATAATTTTTCTCCCTTAAAAGTATAGATTTTGGTGATGAAATTCAGGAGATATAGCAGACTTATTGGAAGTCCAGGAGATAAATTAGAAGTTTGGAAGACTTGGCAACTATATAATATGACCGACAAGACATTCGGAAAACTAATTTTTATATTCTCGAATAATAAAAAAACAAATTCTGGTTATCTGATCTTATATTCTTTAATATTTAATTAAAGAAAATATAATCGATTGCTAGACTGACAATATTTCTTGAGTCTTGCAAAATATATGTTTGGCATTGAACATTCTAATAGATTAACATTTAAAAAAAAATACTGTACCATTAGTTCCCCCATGTCTGGTATCTCAAGATGATTATCATCTTCAAACTGCAAAAATAGAGGATATAGAGTAATTTTTCAAGAAGTGTATCGTACAATCATAATGAAGGTGACAATCATAAAATATAAATTATTTGACAAGCAAAGTTCTATTATCACAATACCTGTACGAGAGCATTGGAACTGCCTTTCTTCTTTTCCAGTGCTTTTGCACCCTACGGAGAAAACAAATTCATTAAGTCGGAAGAGGAAAATGAAAATATTGTGCATATCATGTTTTGAATATCAAATTACCGTATATACTCGTATATAATCCGACCCCCTCCCCACTTCAGAACCACCAAAACCGCAATAAATTGAAAACCGTATACAAGCCAACCCCAAAAAATCCATGCACACATTTAAGAGAAAAAAAATTCTTATATTTTCATGCAAAATGAATAGCTTGTGGAAATTTACAATAGAAAATGATTCAAACTTTTTAAACTTCGGAGTCTCCAATCGCAATCCATCAGATCATAGAAGGCGTGCGGCATCTTTGTTTTTATCCTCATCTGGGCTATCATGGCCATTGTCACTCTCAAAGAGGCTACCATTTTCAGTTCCGTCCATCGCATTGCTGATGCACCACTTTTTGAAGGATTGGATAATAATTTTGGTGGATAGAATTCCATGCCTCATGTACCCATTGGCCAAGGGCGTAGCCAGGGGGGGGGGGACTTGGGGGTCTGGTCCCCCCCCCGAAATGTGAGAAAATGACCGAAAAAAGGGAAAAAGATGGCCAAATCTATTGTTCTGTCACTTTGGTCCCCCCCCCGAAATGAAAGTGGTCCCCCCCCCCCGAACGAAATTTCTGGCTACGCCCCTGCCATTGGCACACTAGGCCAATGTCAGGTTTCTTCAAGGCATCACTTTTTGGAGTTTCTTTATCATCGGAACTCATCCATTCGATCCACAAATTCTTCAAATAGTCTTTGAGAGGATTGTTGATGCTCACATCTAAAGGCTGTACATCAACGTTAGCCACCACCAGCCAATGATGTTTTCGATTTCTTTGACATTATCGGTTCTGTGGGATTTGAACATATTCCATACCAATAATGCCGGTTTCTTGAACACTGCTACAAAAATGACTACTGATTGCGGGGGTCGATATTTTCTCATCAAAAACTGACCCGAGTATAAGCCAACTCCCCCACTTGAGGAACGAATTTTTCCACGAAAAAACTCGGCTTATACACGAGTATATACGGTACTCTTATATTGTGGGGAATTGGAAATCCCAAATGTGAGAAGGATGGGTTTAAATTCATTGATTTTTAAAATAGATTTCTGCAGGGAATGATTTGCTTATGGTTTTCTCCCATATTTGTATGGTGTAACTGTTTCTGTGTATCAATGTGTGCATGGGTTATCATCACATGATAATGCTTGCATGTTCATATACACAGAAACGTGGAAACAACCAATGATGTACATAGTTTTTAACTGTACTGATCACTTAGCAATGCTTAAAAGTGAGTGCTGCTATTTGAATTTTTCTAAATTTTGTTGGTGTGACTGAGACCATAAAAGTTGGAGTTTTGTTTTCTCTTCATTCTTAAGCACACACTTCAAATTTATTCATGACCACCTTGTAATGTTACGGCCAAGGTCAGAAATTAGTGTTCTTCATGAAATGACCAAGCAAAATTTGTTAGCAACTTGAAAATTGGCTAGTATGTGCCTAGACTTTAGACATTGGCCATGACATATACACTTATGAAATGTTCAGCATGAGCGGTTTTCTGCAATGCACACAAATATTTAAAACAAGTTTTGACTTGATGAACAAGGGATATCTCACAATTGGAGTACTTATATCTCAATGCCTTCTAGACAAGGACTAGTTTATAAAAGGTTTTGCATATTCTCAACCGTCGCATGATCACAACTGAGCTGAAAGTTCTATTCCTCTCGCTGCAGGCAGGGCCACCTTGATGAATTCGAAGACCTGGCTCAAGTATTTTAATAAAAGACCAGATAAAAAAAATAGTGATTTGTGTTTTGATAAAAGCCTTCATTAAGTTAATTTAGGGCCCCCTGTTTATGTCTTGGTCCCATTAATTAAGTCCCTACTGCCTACAATAGGGGCATTCATAGCAACAAGCCCATGAATGAATCATCTCTTGTTGCATGTTAATGCAAATAGGGGGTTTCAAGGTGGATTAAAATTTCCCTATTATATCATTTCAAAAACTTTTGATTTCAGTATATAATACAGTAAAAATACAATAATGTAAAAGAAATCAACTTAAACTCTGTTTAAAGTAATCATGGCTGGCGTAAGGAAGACAGTTTGAAATGAATTATTTGAGTTTTCATCATTTGTTATGGGGAAGTTTGCTTTGATAAATATGAGTATTTTGAATTTCAAGCATATTAACGAGAAGCATGTTGTTAGCGAAGCTTTGTTTGCAAGCACATTAAACAGTTTCACTGTATTTTGTTCATTCCTTAAGATTTATAACATATTTGTAAAAGAAATTGTTAGTTACCTTCTTCTTCACTGGTTTCGGTCCCATTTTTCAAAGCGTTTACCTTTAACACAGCTTATTGAAGTTACTTCATTCACTGCAGAAAGATTGTCAAAAAAAAAGAAACTTAAATTCATTGACAAGGGGGGTGGAGAAGGTGATGTACCACATAAAATACAGTGGAAATCTTATGTAACTAACAATTAATCGCCTATAAAATGGTATTACTTTCAGATTCCATGTACTTTTCATAGTATTAATATGAATCAGGTCTTTTTTTTTCAAACATTACCTGGTATATTCCATTTATAATGATACATTACCAGTACCGTTATTGTATGCTGATGAACATACACACCAAAATTTACAGTAAAAACAACCCTGCTGCAACACTAAATCCCTCTACAACATAAATATTTTTTCAAGTTCACTGTTCAAAAATATGTATACTTTAAGGGCGGTATTCACACATGGTTTGAACTACAGTCACAATTTTTGGATAGAAATCAAAATTATTGGTTAAATTCAGGTTTTTAACCAGTCAGTGTCACTCCCCTATCCAAAAATTGTGACTAGTTCAAACCATGTCGACGAATACCATCCTAAATGCAAAAATGCAACATATGCCCATCCTTGTGGTCCTGGAATATTCTTGGGGGGGGGGGGGAATACAGGTGAAAATCAGATGGAAAGAGAAAGCACCAGTCGTGAAGGTGGGGGGGGGGGGGCGCAGAGAGCTGCAAAGAAATAATGCTTTCAAAAGAAATATGATGGCAAAAATATGACTACTTTCATAATCCAGCAGAGTTGTCCAGAAGAACCAGGGCAATCTTAACCCATGGTCTCATGTGTGCATGACCCGGGCCTCATGCAATGAGATCCGGTAATAAAATTTTTGAATTTATGTAAATGTGTAAGCTGCTTATACCCGGCTAAGTATTTTGGGGGGGGGGGGGGTTATGATGTTAAGGTGGCCATGCAAGTCCCCCCCCCCCCACAAGAAGGATACACTGAATTTTGGTCCAAGGTAGGTGTAAACCCAGCATGATATGTCAGGAGGTTTGATTTATCGTTTATGTTTGTTAAATCATCCCTTACTTCACACATATCTATTTTCCCCATATAATTGGCCGATCACCTGTCTTCTGAATCCATGCCTGGCCCAGGGTTTCAGAGACTCATCTTATTTATATATTTTTTTACTATTATAATGTAAATTAGTTTAGATTAAATTCAATTCTTTAAGTAGAAAAGGTCTTGTTTTTGGATGAGGAACTGGATAAGGTAGGGAAGGGGCACAAGAAGAAAATATTATCTAAAGGGGGACCATGAGCTGAAAGAGATAGAGAAATAGTATTTTAATGATAAACTGCTGCCCCTCCCCGTAACACTAATCTACTATATCTTTTCTTGGTCTGCGGAGTATCGTCATATCAAGGTTTCACTATATTTTGAATTTTTCATTTACAATAACCAATTTTTTAGAGAGCTACAATTCACTAATGAAGAAAGAAGTACTGGAATAGATAAACAAATTAAAAATTTCCCTGCGTGAGATCTTGAAAAGTAGTTTTTTGTGACAGTAACAATATTTTAACCTCTCAGCTGAACCAAATGCTCAAACTAAACTACATTTATGATCAATTAATATCTATAATTTAATTTGCATTTCACTTTATATATTGGCAAGTACACATTTTACAGATTTCTCATATTCACTTCCCCTTACATTGAATTAAATTGGAAAAAAGGCATTTCTCAAGGACTTTATTCTGTGTTTCTTCACGATCTCAATACAAATAAACGCACCGGACCAGCTACTTCTACGTTTCTTCGAGTTTGAAACGATGTTATCGACGACAAGAGCCTCTGTAATTTTATGTTTGGAGCGTCTAGTGTTTCCATAGTAACACTGATATATTAGTAGTTGTAGTAAAAATATAGTATTTTCAATTAATTAAACTTTTGGAAAAAAGTTATGAAGCATGATGAGTAAAGTGACCATATGTCCCGTATTTCTCGGGACAGTCCCGGTATTTTCTGTTTTTTCGCCATCCCGACTTTTTGGAAAAGGTGTCCCGGTTTTTCTCGTATTTTACAGGAAGCCTACTTGAATTTTTATTCTTTATTGAAGTCAAAGATTGACGTTATTTTTCAACTCATAAATTATTTTATGATAATTACAACTGTATATGAGAATATTAATCTCTCACATTTGCCATGGTGAACGATTTTTTTTCAAGGAATACATTTTAATCCACTGCTATTTGTAGTAATGCATAATTTCCCGCCATTGTGATGTTCCGTAATTTCAACAATATTTGGCAACTTTGTTTGGTTTTGGCGTTAATTCGTAATGTCCCGTATTTGGAATCTCAATGTCCCGTATTTCTCTAGAAGAAATATGGTCAGCTTAATGATGAGGCAATGTTTGTTTTTTCTTTTGCTGAAGTGAATAAAACATTTTGCTCTCTCAAAAAAATCTAGAAATAAAAATCAAATCGGAAAGCTATGAAATGGGCTCCATGTGTAAATGCTAAACATTGCACTATGATTAGTCATACATGTACATTTATTAACGTGTACATTTCTTTTCCCGATAAGTCCTACCAAAGCCTCCTAGGAGTAGTATCTAGGAGGCTTTGGTCCTACCACACCCATCGAGCTCATATCACTCGTAATGGCCACTACCTCCTATATACATACCTGTAAATAGGAGGTAGTGTAATGGCCCATTTACATTGAGCGAGTTTATTAGCTACTCGCCTACGATTTTACTCGCTTGACTTGACTTTGACTTGTTTTTCGTCCTTTTGTACCAACCTAGGGTTTTAGGACGGGTAGAAAAAAAATATATACAAGGTTAATGTGTTAGTTTGTTAGTTTTTACTAGGGTGACCATACGTCCCGTATTTCCCGGGACAGTCCCGGTATTTTCTGTATTTTTGGTCGTCCCGACTTTTTCGCAAAAGTGTCCCGGTTTTTCCCATATTTTACACGACGCTTACTTGAATTTTTATTCTTTATTGAAGTCAAAGATTGAAATTATTTTTCAACTAATAAACTATATTATGATAATTACAACTATAAATGAGAATATTTATCTCCCACATTTGTCTTGGTGAACGTTTTTTTCGTGAAATTCATTTTAATCCACTGCAATTTGCAGTAACGTTTCATTCCCCGCCATTGTTATTTTACCGTAATTTTAACAATATTTGGCAATTTTTCTTGGTTTTGGCGTCATTTTTGGCGATAATTGGCGATGTCCCGTATTTTCCCGTATTTGGAATCTCAATGTCCCGTATTTCTCTCGAGGAAATATGGTCAGCCTAGTTACTGCAATTTGCAGTAACGTTTCATTCCCCGCCATTGTTATTTTACCGTAATTTTAACAATATTTGGCAATTTTTCTTGGTTTTGGCGTCATTTTTGGCGATAATTGGCGATGTCCCGTATTTTCCCGTATTTGGAATCTCAATGTCCCGTATTTCTCTCGAGGAAATATGGTCAGCCTAGTTTTTACTCGCTGCTACTGAACTCGCTCTGTGCAATTGTAAGCTCGATGGTCCTACCTAGGGTGACCATACGTCCCGTATTTTCCGGGACAGTCCCGGTATTTCCTGTTTTTTTGGCCGTCCCGACTTTTTGGCAAAAGTGTCCCGGTTTTTCCCGTATTTTACACGAAGCCTACTTGAATTTTTATTCTTTATTGAAGTCAAAGATTGACATTATTTTTCAACTCATAAATTATTTTATGATAATTACAACTATATATGAGAATATTAATCTCCCACATTTGCCATGTCTTTCGTAGAATACATTGTAATCCACTGCAATTTGCAGTAATGCATCATTTCCCGCCATTGTAATTTCCCGTAATTTTCGCAATATTTGGCAACTTTGTTTGATTTTGGCGTTGTGTTTGGCGATAATTGACGATGTCCCGTATTTTCCCGTATTTCTCTCGACAAAATATGGTCAGCCTAGTCCTACCACAAATGATAGTTTTCCCGCTGGTCAAGGTAAGTCAATGATGCTGCCATCTAGTTTCAAAATATGGAGTGACTGATTTGGTGACAACGCAATAAAGCAGAATTTCTCGTTTAGTTCAGTTCCTTAAATAGTGAAACCCACGAACTGAACCGAATTCAACAAGAAGCTCAGTTTTTGCCCCACACAAAAGGAAACGTATAAAACAATGTACATCAAAAAGCTGTATTAAAGATCAAATCTCTAGCCGCTTTGGGAGGAACACACGGGAAGCTCATGCTACCCCTTTCCCGAAAATGCTCAAAAATTAAGAATATTTTTAAATAGCTTTTGCAAAACAGAAAAAAAATACCTTTTCATAAGATACCAGAGTGGAGGGTAAAGCCCTATTAAGCTGTCACCACCCAAAGAAACCGCTAGCCAAAAAACGGTATTAAGCTCTAATACATTTCAAAGCAAAGAAAAAAAATGAAAAACCACCGGGATCACTTTAAAAGGGGGGAGGGGGGAAGAAACCCAAAAAAACCACCACTCGCCAAAGCAAAAAAATTTCCCGCCGCACCTTTTCCAAACCAGCTCATTCGACGGGAAAACCGCCAATCTGGTAACTCTGCAAGTAAGTAAAAAGTTGGGGTTTTGTATATATAGTTCCGAAAGAAAATTCACATTCCTCTGCGGACAATCGAACCACCAATCTCTCACTGTCCGGGCGTGTGCTGTAACCATTGAACTACAGGGGACAGACATTTCCTTTCCTTAGAGCATATGTATGAATGCTGAACGGGACTGCGCACGGACAACCTCCTAGCTCAGCTAATAGCCCTTATGACATTACCCCCAGATGACGACCTATATAGAGAAACGATGTCACTCTGCTGTTCATACGAAGTACGAAAGCCTGGATAACCAAGAATCTCGATTTCCGGTTGGTAACCCAGCACCTGCCACAGAGGTCAGAAAAATTAACTGAGAACAGTATCGTCACCCATTGCTGAAGCCATCTAAAAAGGTTTGCATCATCATATACTATGCGTTATGCATAGTGATACCTTGGATATCAAATATGTGTTCTGGAATCACTCTTGTTAGCCCAAACGTCACTGCATACAGAAACAAAGAATGAGGTCTAGGCTTCTTGAACAACTTGTCAGTACTGTATTCATATTTGGTGATCAGCCTATCCAACATTAAAGCAGATTGCTCATTTGATCATTTTTGGTTGCACCACAGTCATTTTCTGCACGCACACACACAGATCGCTATCCAATAATTCAAGCACTTTGTAGGCCAATGTGACACAGAATACCTTAGACAAAATTTTTTTTTTTTTAAATTAGTATGCTTTTTGTTAGGTGGCACTCATATAGTCAAGAAAAACATAATTGACAATTAACCCATTGATGCCGGTTACAGGGGTGGGAAGTGACTAAGTCCATTTCGGAGCAGCAAAACTCAGGAGCAGTTTTGGAGCAGCAAATTCGGGATTTGGAGCAGCAAAATATGAGATTCGGAGCAGATATTTATAAATTGGAACAGTGAAATTAACAAGAATATTTTCGTTAACCCTCAACCCTTTTCAAAATAAACTGCACTGTATTTTGTTATCAAACATCTTTTCGTCAGCTTGATTTTTGTGTTTTAGGCTTTTGACATCTTGTTTGAAAGAGCGGCTATCATAAAATATTTTGCACCCGTCTATTTAAGATGATTTTTGCTTACTGTGGGCACTATTTGCTGCCTTGAACAGCAGCACTTCAAATGAGCTAAAAGAATTTTATAAGTTTTTAATTTTTTTATACTTGGAAAGAAATTGTTGCAAAATGGGAGAGAATTTCGGAACAATCAACTCGATGTTTGGCGATTTAGCACTCATTATCTGGCGAGATTGGCGATCTGACACTCGCTATTTGGCGAGATTGACGATTTAACGCTCGCTATTTGGCGAGATTGACGATTTAACGCTCGCTATTTGGCGATATTGACGATTTAACGCTCGTTATTCGGCAACATTAGCGATTTAACGCTCGTTATTCGGCAAAATTAGCGATTTAACGCTCGTTATTCGGCAAAGTTTCTAAACTAACATCCGTAATTCGGCGGACATGCGCTTTTTACTCCCGGAATGAAAATTTTTTTCACGAAACATCGGGATTTAACACAATGACAATCGACTACAGTAATTTCTGCTGCTTCCAGTGACGACTTTTTTTTTTAAACGGAAACACTCGAATTTGCACTTTAAAGCTGAAAGGCATTGCAAGCCATCTTCAGTTCCACGATCACGGACAATATCGGGGTTTCGCGATGGAAAGCCCGATCAGGGGCCGATAGTATAAGTATAGTGGAATAAAACACGCTCCTCTCTCGTAAAGAAACGTTTCGTGGCTAGCAGGAACAAAATTTTTTTGGCGTCCTTTCCGAAATTCCGGGCATACTGAAGCAAAATTCGCTATTTGGCGCAGAAAAATGCGAAAATACGCTATTGGAGCAGGATGGCGCAAGATATTAGTTTTGGCGCAGTGCGGCGCAATTGGCGCAGAGTTCCCACCCCTGCGGTTAGTAAGAAAATTTGCCATTGGAAATTTTAATTTTTTTCTTCGCCAATAAATGATGGGAGTGATTCCACTCAGTGTTTTTATTCTTTCTAAAAATTAAAGGCGCCTTTAATGGGTTAATATATTTCATGTGTAAAAAAATATTGGACTAATTACTATAACAGAACAGTTTTTTTAATTGCACAAAAATCACATTTCATTAACATAACCATACAAAAAAATATATGTCAAAATAATATGGCAAGCAAGATCAAAACAAAAGAAAAAGGAATGGTATATGAGCAAGCACCACGGCATTCAGAAGCTCCCCATCCATAAGGAAATAAATCACCACGATCACCAAAATATTACACACGACTAGTAATATTCTTACAAATTTTTGTATAATAGAAAAAAATATCCGTTCAATCATTTCATATAAATACATATACATAAACACCTGAATTTTTTTTTTACACACGTTTCTCCGACAAAATTCAATATTATCACCGTAAAAAAGTGCAACAAAATAATAAAAAAAACATGAAAATAATTCATTTTTGATTTAAAATAAAATCAAAAATTTCCCGACTAATATAAAAGAAATATACCGATCAGCAAAAACACAATAGAACCTAACTTCAATAAACGATCAAGTAAATTATACAAAACATATACACAGATTGTTTAGGTAACCTTAATTACCTATTTCGATTTCGTATAGGTTTTGAGGCTGAAATTTTGTCTATCGCGGGGAAAAAAAAATTCAACATATGAACAAATACTATACGATACATTCAACTGAATAAGGTGGCCTGAAGGCTGTTAGACAAACTTCGAGTATAGGTCAGGTATCAAAAGCTATTTTTATTTAAGAATAGTTGGTCTCAAACATAGCCAAAAATTGTGTGAAAGGTCTGGAATTTTTGAACGCATACACCAATCCATGCTTTGTGATACATGTATTGCTGCATATGGCCAAAACATTGAATGTCTATTTTCCACGTACAAAAGAGAGGAGTACCAACTGATAATTTTACTGTAATGGCTACGTAATTCCATTGCCCTACACATTTCTTAATTTTCTACACTCAGCAACGCTATCTCAAACTAAATATTTAAAATAAGAGTTATATTTTTCTCACAAATATAGAAACAGTGAAAGATCTATGACGATTATATATTTGAACACATTTAATAAATAATTTCATTTCTACTAAATGAAAGTCTCTCTCAGAGCCATTGGTGTTTTTTTTTTCCAAAACCAAATTACTATACTTCATAATATACAGCCTATATGTAAGCAGAAAAAAATTTCATAGCCAAATTCAACAGCAATTTGATTTGGCAATATGTATATTCGGTTGTCCCATTCAATTACATCTACTTTCGATTTCTTGTAAATTTGAAACCAGCTCAAACTACGAATGCAGTGACATCTGCACTTATATAATTGACTCTAATTGTTTCGGCCAATCAAATAGACGGCTTCAAGGAACACATCAGGATGATAGGAATCAATTTCTCTAAAACTTGAAACTGCGGCGAATTCCAATAATAATGACCTTTAATGTATCAATGATGCCAGAAAGATGGGATGAGATTACTAACCTAGAAGGCCAATACATAAAATGATGTAAAAATGTTATCAGAGTCTCTCATATTTGCCATTTTAGAATAAAAATCGATGTTCTTGAATGGGGACAACCATTGAGGAAAACAATAACTGACTTCCTTTCTTCCTATCTGAGACATTGAACAATTCTGTATGAAATATACTTCTGCGAACAGAAATTGAAGCTCATAACAGATATATAAAAGAGTTGATTTTCTGATCATAAATTGTTCCAATACTGATAATGAAAATTGTGCTCGTATATGGGAATGTCAAATACAGGACTTACAGATGACATGAAGGAATGAAAATCATAATTTATCAAGATGCTTAAAATTAAAACATAAAAATAGAAGGGGATGTTGAAATCACAATAGGGATTGCTCTCGATAGCCGCGTATCATAAAAACACCATTGTTATTCAAGACGTATGTTAGAGTTGATTTTATACATTTTTAATTAAAATTAAATGTGCACACAGATAAACACATGCGTATCACGGAAAATACCTTTTTGAGCAGATAGAAGTGGTAGTATCTAATGCGAGAAAGCTATACTAGCTGAAAATACTATACACAGCAGGGCTGGATAAATCTATTGCCCAGGGCATGTACAAATTCTTATAAGGCATGGATTTATTTTTCCAACCACGTCAGATGCGGGCACGTAAAAAAAACCAAAAATTTAAAACACTTTTCTTGTTTTATCAGCTGCGATGCAAGATCAGTTATTTTGTGACTCACTATAACAACTATATGGGTGCGTAATAAGACAAATATAGGGGTTTTTATGTATTAGTTATTCTTATTTAATTTCCAGCCAGGATTTTGTTAGGCAGTTGCGATGGATTATATAGTCAATGCATGAATTGACATTGACTTTTTTTTTAATCCATTTCATTTCTACGGCCCTTAATATTTTGAACCTGGAGTTGCTCTGGTCCTGAAACGCAAGTCGGCTGTGATTCCATGAGCAAAATGAACAGTAACTCACCGACTTCTTTTCAGACACCAACAGCACAGAAAATTATAATTGACTGATCTTAAATTTCCGATTGGTGACCACACTAATTTTTATGAGGATCAGGATTGATAGTCCAAAAATTGATAAACTTGACTTTAAATCTGAAAACAATTTCTGACAAAAGAGGCAGTAAGACAAATAAGATTGGGAAACTCTCTGCTGGATTCTATCATATATCAACAGTCCATGCCACCCCCACCCAAATGGGTCCTAGTCCTGGGGCTCGGGACAATTATTGTCAGTTTTTGTTTTTTTATGCTATAAATTCAATATAAAAAGGCCCTTGAAAGATCCCAGCCTAAGGAGCACTGCTCCAGGATGTGGGGGTGGGGGGCATGCAACAGCCATAGTAGTGATGAGGCAGATTCAGATGATTTATATTAAAAATTTTATGTGTTCGTTATGATTTTTTTCTCAGAAGATTATGTGAATAACTATTATATGAAGATATTTTGTATTTCTTTTTAACAATGAGAAATGATTTTTATAATGAAATAAGTGAATCTGGTAGTATTCAGGAGTATTTTTCGGGTATGTATTATCAATGCCCGACCGGGCAAGTAAATTTTTGGAGATTTGTCCAGCCTTGCTATACAGCTGTTTTGAAGAAGAGGCCATCTATATTCACCTCGAAACTGTATGGTATTTTCATTAGTGTATTTTGTGCTATTCTATGTCGGATACTACCTCCACGTGCATATCAGTATATATAAGGAAAAATGTGCAAAGTTAATAATTATTAAAATGAAATATGGAAATTGGCACATATACGTATCTGAAGTGCCAAATAAAAATAAAAAAAATAATGAACCCATGTATATAATATGAGTGTACTTGATAGAATACGATATCAGAAAAATTGGCACAAAAAAGATGAATGAATCACATTCGATAATTTTGTAACTGCATCATTGCAATAATCCCATTTTCATACAGTTAAAATTAGTATGTAATAATGTCAAAATTCTAAATTAGATGCCTGATACCAATGCTCACTGATGTGAATAAAATATAATTTTACTTTTCTTTAAAGGCTCAGCTGTAATGTGACGTTGAGTGAAACTATCAAAAAAAAAAAATTCCATTATTTTTTTATAACTTTGATGAAGCTGTACTATTGAATGCTATGATCTAAAATGAAATCACAAAGAAATTAAAATTTATAATCAATAAAGAATAAATTATAATGAAAATAAAATATGTTATTTGGAATTGAAAATTTGCTATTTGATGAGAATCCAACACAACTTTCTATGAGTGCGTGAAACAGTTCATAATATTCACAACAGAATTTTCTGAAACATAACAATCATGTATGACAAAAAAAAAAGACATCATTTGTATTTATAAATATACTTATAAATTTGTTTTATATCATTGATTGTAATGGCTACTTGAACCGCAATTCTCAAAATTATTATTCATAATATTTCATAAAATTGGAAGCACATCATTAGATTTGAATCTAAAAAGGGGGGGGGGGGAAGATTATTTGAAACGGTACAAAGAATTGCATTATGACTGTTTATGACTTATAACTATTTCTATATTGTGAAATATATTTAAAAAGTTCTAAAAATGAGAAAAATGTTCAAATAACTGCTTAATATGATTTGACAAAAAAAAAATTTCCAAAAGTACAAAAATTAAAAGGCTAAATTAAATCTGTACCTCAGCCAAAGGAATGAAACCCTTATTTTGGCATCTTTAAATATTTTGGTTTTATCAATGCCATGGAACATTAAGCCCAGATATCAGTATTTCTTGTTACAGAAAGGGTCAAACTACAGTAACTCTGAGTACAATGCTGAAAAACATTTTTAATCGGCCTTGTGTGAAATTAGGTTTTTCACTTGCATTCATCTGGTGCTGAGGTAGAGAAAACTGTCTTTCTTTTTCTTCCAATAAATTAAATTTGACATTAAAGTAATAAAAAAATACATCGACAACATCGTACAGAGTAAACATCTAACATCTTTAAATATGCATCAGAGATGATTTCAGATTGAAACATTACAGATACATTTTTTTCAAGTATTACATCCTCAAACACCAACAACTGTATGGGTATATTTATGTATCACAATAATAATTCATTGATCTAAAACAGAGGTTCTTAACCTTTTGTGCCAATGAGATAAAGGCCACAGACACCTCCACAGAATAATATTCAGCATATAATAATGAAAAAAATGATAAATTATTTGCTTTCCTCATCTAAGCTCACAGACCCCCCCCCCCCCACTTCCTCAAACGGCCCCTGGTTAAGAGAACAACTGATCTAAAAGATTCCTCAAATATGGGGTGGAAGATTTCTTTTCTTTCAGTAAACTCACAAGCCATTCACTAAATATGACAGTAACAATAACAAGAAACAACAAAGTAAACAACCCTAAATTGTGAAAATAATCCAAATGAGACAAATATTTTATCCTTTTTTTTTCAAAAAATAAAATCTGCAACACAATGTGGGATGCATAGCAACAGAAGCAGTCTATATGCAATGTGAATACATGTTTCATATTTTGTTTTCCTTATTTCTCGAGATGTGAAATAACCAAATGTATATATTTTGTAAAAAATGTATTTTACTTGAATATTCAGCAGAATTCCAATTTCATATAACATCAGCTATTACATAAAACTAGAGCTCGACAAATCTTGAGCACCTAGTTGCCATGGGAATTAAAAAATTTGGTACTGGCATCTCTAAAATTTTCTATATGTGGTTACTATGGAGTCTGGACAGCACAAAATTTTGGGAATCCATTTTATTAGTGTATCTACAAACATGGAAGGAAATTGCTATGTTGTGTAAAAGTTGAAACATTGTTTTTCTGCAGAAAAAAAATTTTTGGCTCCCAAAAAAAGTTTTCTGGCAACAAGATTTTTCTGTGATTCATCAAGCCCTGAATAAAACATTCTATATATATTGACCAATACAAGTCATGATCACCATGAATGTCTCCTCACTGTTTCATTAACATTTTCACCAATACTATAGTTGGGATGCAATTAAACTCTTTCTGCTCCAAAAATCTCCTTTCTGGGGATACAGCATGCCATCCTGTAACCTCTTGACTACTCGAGAAGCTCGCTTCTGAGAAAGCAGCCAACAATGATCAAAGCATTCCAGGTGGCTTTTGCCAGCTACCTCTGGGAGAAGAGACAAGAGCAGACATCTCTGGGATACAATAGCTGCCAAAATACAATAGAAGAAAAACGAGTTAAGAAGGGTAATTTAGGACATATAGAAGACCACCTCAGCCAAAAATCGGAAGTACAGACGACATTTGGGAAAACTAACGAAGTCGGAAAAGAACAAGTGGATAAGCTGACAGAGAAATGTGACCGAAGAAGACACGTAATAGGAAAAGGTTTACAAAGAAGGAAAATCATTTTGAAGAAGAGAAAACATATAAGAAGAGAAAAATGTGTCGGAAGATGACTGATATGAAAGGGAAAGGATTGTTGTGGCATCAATTAAAAGAGTTTAAATGTATCCCAAAACTATGAAAAATATATTTTTAAATGTTGTATAAATTGTACACTTTCTGAGTTTATACACGGTAAAACCCTTGAATAATAATCAGAAAATTCATGCATCATTCAAAATTGATATTCACAAACAAAAATCATTCTCAATGCTTTTAAAATTACAAATAATCATAACTGCAAAATGTGAGCTTTGGCTTGCGCAAAATCATTTTAATTGCCCAGATGGCAAAATGTTATGTCACTTTTTCAAAATTTTATGATGACAAATTTGTAAACAATATTTTGCCAGAATACGATGCTGTGGTTTTTGTGACTTATTACAATTAGCCTCTGTTGTTTCCTCATAAACTGAAAGAAAAAGACAAAATTTTAATGAATGAGACTCCAGAATATGAACTCAGTTTTTTTGGGAAAAATTACATTTTGTCATTGGAGCACAGTTCAAACTGGGAAAAAAAAATGTTTGTTGCATTCACAAAATTATCAGTAACTGTGATTAAATCAGTTTGTCCAGATGCTTTATATTTCAGAATTCAGCACTTCAACAATTTCAGAAAAATCAAAGCCAATGTGCCATTTTTATAATTTACACACATTAAAATTATCCATGACTCGATAAATTATATAATAATTATACAGCTACTATAATACATTATAATGAAACTATCCGTCATGGGGGAGGGGGGGGGGGGTGAGATAAACACTGAATTCCACAAACAGTTTTTTCCTTCCCATAGCTAAAAACTATTTCAACACAATTTTACACATGATGAAAAATTCTCACCATGTCACACATTAAACTGTTATAGCAAAATACATGAGAAAGAGGAAATAGAACCACAACAGATACATCTAGGATCGAGGGGTTTTGGGGGAATCAGATCAAGATCTTCATCATCTGGAGTCAAATCAAGATTGTAACCATCTTTAATGAGTTGTTGCGTTATTTCTCTTGAAGTCGTTTTCGATACTGGAAGAAAATCATAGTCATCTTCATCACTGGAATGAAAGAGAGAAAAAAGAGAAGATTTATACTAAAGAAACATATTTTTTCAGCATGCAAATCACAACAATCCGACTTAGACAAGAATGAAAAATACATTTTTCTTTTTTCATAAAAATAATAAACTTTATAAATATAACTGCTTTAAATTTAAAAAATAGATAATAATAACTACATAGCAGACATCTTCAAATACTGTATTCACAACTTGCAGCGAGAAATTGTTCTGAACTGAATAAGATCAAAGATTATATCTTTAGATAAGTTTTTAATAGGGCTAATACAGAGGATGTTTTCATATATTGAGAAAGATTTTGACATATAAAATAAAGCACAAAAAGAAAAATACAACTACTCTCAGACTTACAGACAGAGTCCATTTAGATTTAGAGCATCGTCTATAAGTCAGATCATTTTAAAGTCAAAATCATGTCTATTTGATGATAATTGACTAATCTGGGATCATAAACTAAATCCAACTTAAAATAGGGAAAAATTATGTTTGAAAAAGATCTTTGTTCCTATTTCAAATTTTGTTATCATATTCCGAAGGTTTATTCATTGGAGCTTTTTCAATTCTCTTCCAAGTTTGATATTTCCATAGAGCAGTTACTGTGGAATTGCTGTTTTGGTAAAACAATTTGACCAAGAAAGTGTGATCTCGTATACTTATCGTCATTGTGAGCAGCAAACACATTGAGAAACAAATACAAATACCACGCCACAACAAGCAAATTGCCCAACGAGGTGGCTGACTTAAGAATATCATGGATCCCCGAGCCATTTTTTGGAGGCCCTACCTACTACTGCTACACCACACATGCACCCCGCCCACACACCCCCCCACCCCCCGCGGAACCCCCAACATGCGGGAATGTGCGTGTACGTGTAGTGAAACCTGACGTGAAGCTTTTTTTTTTGTTTCTCTGTAATGCTTGTTATGTGTAGTGCTGCCATCTGCACCAATTATTCTAACTATGAGTGAAGTGTTATGATTGAATGATTTATCGTTGTAGGACTGTTGCTCTCTGTGGCGAGACTTTTTAATGGGGAGATCAGCTCGCATTTACGCCTTGAAGTTGGGAACCACAGAAAACCAACCTCAGCCGACCACCACTGTGGGGTTCGAACCTGGATCCTCGCATCGCGAGTCCGTCACTATAACCACTCGACCACCACAGCGGCAAGATCTGTGTAAATGTTTCTAGGCTTTATAACAGCTGCTGCATGACATCACATAAATTTACATGTATTCAGAGTGAAACACCCTCTGGTGCCAACGTGTAACTATTTTTTTCCCCTGAAACAAATCCCATCACTTCATGAAGAGTCCTCCACAAAATTTCACACTTGTATTTCATGCCACGTGCTGAACATTTCCCTACACACTTCGGTCAGTTGTGGAACATGCCGTGTTGCGATTTGACATGATATCTGAAAATGATGGCCATGATGTGGAACATGTTTTGTTGCAGTAGCAATTGTAAAAGTATTTAACAATTGTTAAAATTGTAAACGTATGCCTAAATGTGTCTCATTTCTTAATAAAACGTCCTCTGGTTTCTGACATGTGCAACATTTTTTTTCCCCTAAAACAAATTCCCATCACTTCACAAAATTTCTCAATTTTCTGATGACTGGTTTTGCCTGTAGGCTACTTTAAAATAGGGTCTTTCAATTATGGACGCCCTGTACATGCTGTATTTACTTCAATATTACACTATAAACAGTCCATTACATACATTAACTATTTGCATTGTTGCATCACCGAATAGTGACTAAAAAATTAAAAACAGTACTGCAAATAAATAAATTTAATTTTTCCAGTGGTCAGTAAGAATTTTCTATATGCAATTCACACCCTTTGCTGCCTGACTTTCAGTAAACAGTTTTGTTTCAGATATCATACAAAAAATGCCCAAGTCATAAATACTTTAAAGCAAAATTACTGCAGTTCTTCCAAGGTTTTGACACCATCTATATAAAACTATCCTACACTGTTTTTCTTCCAAAAAATGACTATATTTATCTTATCTTCCTCCTCTTCTTTTTGAGTTTCTCTAAAATTTTCAATGTGTGTTGAAACTTTTTGTGTTAGGTCCAGTTTGTGTACATTGTCTATGTTTAAGTAATACTTAGCACTGCAACCACAGAAAGCAGCTTGCATGCAATTTTTTATGTCTTGCATATCATTTGGAAATTCAACTATTGCACTGAATTCTCATAGAAAAGCTTGCTTTTCCGAAAGATTTTGCTAAAGTTTCTCTAGGGAAGCAACTGCCTTACTTCATATGACTTATTAAAATCACATCAAATACAGAAATATTTTTTGCTAATGTCATGGTGGATGATGAAGAACCCACATTGACAAGCAGAAAACATTTACTTACTAAAATACTTTCCGTAGATCATTTTAGCATTTTGTAAAATTTTCTTTTCGCTTCCATGTTAGACAGGTTCCATTTAATCCAGGTTTTTAATATGTATTTTGGAATTTAAATCAAGGGGCCAAAATTTTTTTCCATTGAAGAAAGGTTTCCACTTAATACAGGTTTTGTTAAAGACAGGTTTTACAGTTTTTTAAGACGCTAAACTATATTAAAAAAGATGTAGTATTATACATCATG